>NW_024747794.1:1060000-1140000 GCF_018991925.1 Homarus americanus | reverse complement strand
GGTTGAGAAATATCCGGTGTTTGATACCTTTTACCATCGAATGACGTAGATGACAGAAATCGCTGTCACAGAGTAACATATTCAGGTGATGAATTATGTTTTTTATCGTTTTGAAGTTTGTCCTCTGTGTATTTTGTGATGCAAAAGGAGAAGAAAATGCACACAAAAATGAACAAACGCAAAGATAACAGTCTTGTAATAAGAATTTACAAAGATAATCTAAATGCAGACTGATAAGAGACAATTGTATATTTCAAAATGGCACAGGTGAATCGGAAACTTGAAAGGAGTTCCAGCAGCGTTAATTTTATAAAAGATATTTTGATGAATTTGTCTATTATTGAATCAACACAGATGTACAGTATTCAGTGATAAGGCTGAATTTGGTTAGACATATAAGAACCATTTGTCTGGTGATTCACAACCATCCGGAGTGGTTGCTAGACGTTTCCCCATTAAGTCTATTCCCCGTTACCACCAGCCAGGCTGACCGGCTCCCCGTTACATTCGGTCGGTTCACCGCCATCTACTGGACAATTCCCCGACACATAAAAACATGAGTTGGAGATGTTGAAGGAGGTAGATGGCGGCGGCGTGGGTGACCTCGGGGTGGCGGCGGCGTGGGTGACCTTGGGGTGGCGGCGGCGTGGGTGACCTTGGGGTGGCGGCGGCGTGGGTGACCTTGGGGTGGCGGCGGCGTGGGTGACCTTGGGGTGACAGAGGAGTGGGTGACCTCGAAGGTGATAGCTGGAGCTTTTGGCATAATGTACTTGAATCTGAAAGTCATTAAAATATGCTATTTTTTTACTGTACATCGTCAGTAGTAAATGTCATTGCTGGAGAACCTACAGTAATATTATCTGTCAATACGCTGCGTTGTCTTTATCTTTTATTGGTTTGTTGGAAATATAAAAAAAAGGGGGGGGGGCCTTCCAGGTTATCATTTCTCTTCTGTCTATTACCGTTAGTGGTGGAAAGATTCACTGACCCTGAACTCGTTGATTATTGACGATATTAAAATTCATAGTGTTTTTTTTTTCTCAGCTGATCCATCCCCTGCGTAACTAAGTTGATTATTTAGAAGTACCGTAAAATGGGCTGCTTTTTATACCGTTTGTGTAGAAAATGTTGATGTTTTTATCTGTGTTTTAGACCATTATACCTTGAAGGGTGATAGTGGAATTACTGATCATTTACACATAAGTCCTGGAATCCAAAAGTTTTCAGTGAGTTTCGTTAAAGATCAACGTTAAGTTTACAGTTATCTTGTCCGGATATCTCCCTATTGCAATGGTTACTGATTTTCATCTTTTTGTGTCCTTTGACATTTCTGAGAGTTATCCTTAAAGGTCTGTTCTTTAAATCAAACTCGATCAAAATTTTCGATCAAAGTCACATCTCTAAATAGTCAAAATCAGGTTTTCACTCAAGGGACTGGGTATTATCTGTAAAAGCTTCCTACGTATATTGAGACAGCTGAGGTCATGGCTAAACTGAAATTTTCTCTTCTAGAACTAAGTTATATATATCAAACTTTTCATCATCATCATCATCATCATCATCATTGTTTGAATACTGCTCCTTATCTAAAATTAATTCATTTATTCTAGAAGTGATCTCACTTGTTTTCCGCAAGATACTGCTTATAATATATTTCATTATTCAACATTTATCAATATATAATGTTCTGACTACCGTCTTTATTCACCCGTATACATATATTTATTGACCGTGTATACAACCTGGGGACATTTCTGTTTATCGGATATCCATATACCCTTTTTAACCGGGCATCAACACGACTAGTTATCAGACATTACAAACCAATTTACTGGGTTTCCAATCACCGATTACTGGACATCAATATAACTGTTTACCGATTACCAGCTAGGCTTATTTACTGTACCGAGCTTTAACTCTCCTTCATAACTTTTTTTCACTAGATATTAACAATCTTGTTTAACAGTGATTGAACAGTTTTTTTTTTCCATCCAGCTTTAGTACAATTATTATTTAGAATTCAACACATTTAATCACCACACTTATTTATCGAAATTCAACAGACTGTTTCAGCACTGCAGCCAATTTATTCACTAGACACCAACACAATAATTCCCAGAAGACAAACGAATTCCTGTCTTAAATATTTAATAAATTGTCATGGAAACTAATTCACTCAATCAGCAGATATTAATATAGCTACTCACTAACATTTCCACACACACACACACACACACACACACACACACACACACACACACACACACACACACACAGTTTTACATATAGACTTTACCGGACGTTAAGACAAACATTCATCAGACATACATTCTTTCACAGGACATTATCACACGTGTGCTGCAGAACTCAGTGTGTCACATTTACACACCGGTAGAGTGACCTTCTCATTCTTTTCAAACTCTGTTGGGTTAAAATACGAGCGATTTAATTATTTATTTTGTTTTATCTTTCATATTTAGAGGGCCTGCCTGGTGAGCTTCCTGGGTACAGCTGCCATCCAATTACCATTAGTCAAACGCTTATTACTGGCTCCATGTTGGCTGTTACATTTGGCAAAAGTGGCCATTAAAAAAAAATACCCCCAGTAAATGCGTCAAAATGAAATGCTCATCTTTCTGTAATTTTAATTGATATATATACTCGTATATATACAGGTATACACGAGTATGTAATTTCTTTTTCATGTCTACTCTAAAAGCAAAGAATTCCTGCATCACGATTTGCAACTGGAATTGACAAACAAGAATGTAGGCTGTTCCTTGTTGCAATAGTTAATATAAAGTGTTGAATGAGAGTAAATCTCCACAAAATGTTTAGCACTTTTTCATGTACTGGATTTGTTTCCATTAACTAGTTGCATATACTCCAAAATCTCAAATTACAATTTATCAGCCAATTTGGAGAAGTTTTAAAATTGCAGAATGAAAATCAATCATGAAACCTAACAAGGAACTTGCATGATTGCGAGGTGGTTACAGCAAGGTAGAGCGATAGGTTACATGCAGTATATATCATGTACATTCATTTATATATGTGTGTGCATGTTTCTCCATCAAATGAACCATCACCAATGTATTAATTCATGACTAAAACTTGCTTTACTTATGATTAGGCAGTGTATCTGTCTTTACTTTTACTGTTAACCTGTTTGTCCGACTTACTTTTTGATTGGTCGAGACTAAAGACGGCATTGTCTAAGAGGTGTTCCTGAAGTACCAGACACTATTACATTATTTTACTTAATCTAACCTAAACCTGAGCTTCATTTATACATTGTTATATAATTCTCACGTAATTTTTCTCTGCATCATTTGAAAATCACTTACAACTACAGTATTGGTCTGCAGTGATCCAGTCAAAACATTCTGCCAACAGCACAAACTAACGGGATAAAACAACATTCATCTTTTCTTCCTTTAGAAAATAGAATATAACTGTAGTATTCTAGGTTAAGCTAAGTAGGTTAGTTTGGTTCATGTTAAGAAGGATGTTATAATACCGTAGCAGTACTGAATACTCAACTCCAATACAAATGAAAATTATCATTAGCCATCTTAATTCTACCATTCTGGTGTACCTCTTACAATAATTCCTAAACTGATGTCATTGACACGCCGACATCCACAGCCGCAATGTTTTCAAGTGACCTAATTCTTTAATCTAGGACGTGTAATGGGGTCAGTATATGATGCTCTTTGATAAGATACCGATAATTAAAATATGTTTTAAAAAGTTTGTTTTTCAAGTTGTCATACTAGTGTGAGTATTAAGAGCTTGAACTAAAGCCATACACCCCAGGCGTAGTGGATTATCCTTATTCGTATTTTCTATTACGGTAACTTCCTGACTACTGAAAAGGATAAAATATTACGAGAAATTGTAAAAGAAATGGTTGATCATAAAAAAATCCAATTTATAAATTATACAGGTGACGTCATGTGACCAAATCAGCTTCGACCAATCAGAACGAAAACCGGACAAAACAGTGATAGCAAGCAAGAATCCTTTGCTTGATAAACATACACTTTGTTATCTTGTTACTCGAGCACTTAATGGTCATGCATTGTGTTTTGAATAATTCGTTGACCTTTTATTGTACACAAAAACATCATTCATTGTACCATAGAGCATCCTGTAGCCTCTTCCCCCTCACTGTATAACCTGACTGGAATTCTTGATTATTCATCTCCAAGTTTCTGACCTTCGCTGGTTATTAAAGTGAGAGCTTCATCACACCTTCCTTGGTAAGTGTTATGAGTCACAACACTTACTCTCGCTGGTCTATCTTACGAGGTTCAAGACTAATACTCATAAGGTCCAGCTCTACCAAACTACTCACCTTAATGATGATAATAGTAATAATAATAAGTAATGGTACCTACAGTAGTAATGATAATAACTAATGGTACCTACTAATAGCCAATGACTTAATACAAACAGTTACTGGGGGAGCGCCTGCACCATATTATTTTATCAAGAAGAATAATGGTTTAGTTTATTAGATAATTATACCTTTATAAGCAACTTCTGTGGTGGAAGAGAACTCTACAAATTATATAAAATTAAATAATAACTATAATTATGAGGTGAATTAAAGTTTATCGTTCGGGTTTAAACTTAGGAAATATATAAACACATAGAAGTTGGTTATAAGTTGATAATAACTTATGGTGCCTATTAATAATTAATAGGACCTAGTGAGGAGAATCATTTAAGACACACAAAGACATTTTCTGTGCTTGTTACATTTTGTATTTTTTTATGAGAGTTCTTGAATCAACGATACTCTCCTCACACTATCAAATCTCCAATCGATGTTTATGTCAAGGTTAAATGTCGTATTTAATGCTGGAAATTTCCCAAAAAATCTGTGAATCCATCTAATGATCTTCTCAATGGGTGAACAAATATTTCTGAAATACCTAACCATATTTCAACTAATTTACTTGTGCTTTATCCTCACACGTTTCAACCACGTTAACGGGGTGGTTTAATATAATGTTTGTACTTTAATGACCAGGATCGTCAAGCACGGGTACATTTAGCCTTAGTTTCCACACTCGACTTTTTACCCATTATTATTACATTTAGTAGAGCAGATAACAGGTACAATTATGCAAATGATCATACAAGCATGAAATTTGGTATGGACATTCAATGCTTGTATCACCATTTGTAAGATTCCCTGACACATAGTCGCTTCACTAATTTCCATGTAGGGTGCTTAGGCTTTAATAAATTTTCTCCGTTGCCTCTGAAAACACTATTGTTTACAAGCATTCTTATATAAGGAACACATCACATTAAAATGTTATTACTTATTGAAATATTAGGTTTTCAACAATGCATCTCGCGTCTACAGAAGCGTTAAGGAAATTAAACAGCTTTAATGAAAATTATATATACGAGTCCCAGGAATTCGTGGAAATCCTTCGATAAACAACTTGTGTGTTTTTCCGTTATAAACAATCTGGTTATAAGCATTAGGCAATTTTAGCAGATTATTTTGTCTGTGAGCAAGTAACAGATGATGCTGATTCCCGGAAGACTAATGAATCTGATTTTTTGTTTATTTTTTGTATCACCTGATGATTAGACTCCCCAGCTTACAGCGGCTAGTTTATTGTGCACCCATACTCACCTAGTGAGCGGTAGAGCAAAGGGATTACAGATTAGGGTCGCTACCTGGTGCGGTTAGGTTAGGTTAAGTTAGGTTAGGGTGTTTAACCGTCAGGTGAAATAAGCTAGTGTGTTTAACCTGCAGGTGATCCATTTCGCGTATATATTGAACTTAAGTCATTCGCCTCCCCTTACCATCAATGTTGTTTGCTAACCATTACCTGGTGCCCGACTCCCTACACTTTTTCGAAAACTAGGGAGCAGCGATATCCACTCAGAGATAGAATTAGGTGTAGAAAGAAACATATCCAAATACTGATGTTATTAGTTTCTTTACATGAATAATAAAAAATATCACATATACAACACAAGGATGACTTTAGATGGTAATAATATAATACTGTGATCTCTTACATATCTTAAATTTGTGACGAAATTATTTCATTAGAATTTATTTAGAGGTCACTAACATTAAAAACCAATATCAGGCGACATTATAATTACCCTTCCTTCACACAGATAATGAATTATCCTTAATTTTTGACACACGTTATTGAGGTTATTTCAGTTCTTTATTGAGTGTCAAGGAGAGAGCATCAGGGTAGAGAACATTAGATCTGGCTGGAGAGTAAAGTTTGCCCCCGCACCATCCCTCAGCCTGGGTCAACACTTACACATGCCAAACGCTGCACCGGGAAGGATTAAACCACCAACAGATTTCTGCAGCAATCATTTCCGGCAGTGACTGTGAGCTCTATAAAAGCCGGTCTGGTTGTTTGTGTTATTGCTCTCGTAGACCCAACGAACCAAGAGTGGCTACCAGCAGGCAAGAGTGATGGAGTTTGAATACTTGATCACAGCGCCTCGTGTCTGTCTGTACCTCACTGTCTAGTTCGCGGCTGTTAGTGATAAGGATACCTCAGTCTTCAGCTTTAATACAAATTGGATAATAATAGAAATAGTGGACTAAAAAATTGACAAACTTTCTTTATATAGGAAAATATGTGAAGGAAAGCGAAGTGTAAAATTCACTGAAATTTGCAGACCATTCATGTGTAGTGAAAACCAGACTGTCTTTCATAAATAGTTTACATTAAAATTTCTTAAATAAAAAAGTCTCCCGTTACTATCAACTATTTTATCTTTTTTAATTATCAATGACAAAGTTTGCTGACATTAACACAGAGTCAGACACAATATATATCAGATACCGTAGGTCTACTGTACATGCAACCGTCTTCACTTTCCAAACTACCAAGTTAGGTATACCATTTACAGCTGGATGGGATATCTGAAGAATCTGAAGAAAAAAAAAATAGGAAGAAGAACAAGACAAGGGAAAACAGATGCAGAAATAATAATTGTGACCTCCAAGTGTCGTATTTAGAGATTGAAGATTTGACATTTGATATTTTGTGGTGGAAGAAGGGGAGAGAAGAGGAGGGGAGGATGAAACATAAGCCGGATTGGTAAGAACAGCTCGGAAGTAAGCGGGAACCTGACTTTGACTTGATGATGCTACGGGAAATTACTCCTTTGAGTAACTGGAAACCCTTACAGCTATTTTTATTTTATATCGGTAACTATGTGTAGCCTTAGTGATGGTGGTTGTTGTGTAGCCTTTGTGATGGTGGTTGTTGTGTAGCCTTAGTGATGGTGGTTGTTGTGTAGCCTTTGTGATGGTGGTTGTTGTGTAGCCTTTGTGATGGTGGTTGTTGTGTAGCCTTTGTGATGGTGGTTGTTGTGTAGCCTTGGTAATGGTGGTTGTTGTGTAGCCTTAGTGATGGTGGTTGTTGTGTAGCCTTTGTGATGGTGGGTGTTGTGTAGCCTTGGTAATGGTGGTTGTTGTGTAGTCTTAGTGATGGTAGTTGTTGTGTAGCCTTGAGGATGGTAGTTGTTGTGTAGCCTTGGTAATGGTGGTTGTTGTGTAGTCTTCTCTTGTTCTCCTCCTCCCCCCTTAGAAAATTTAATGTTAAAGTCGTTTCTACTGCTTTGTAAATTTCTTCAATGACTTTTAACATGAGAAATTATGTGGAACGGGAGTAGGAGGAGGTATAACACCGAGGGCCATGAACTCTTAACCTTCACCCTTTCCTCCACCTCTTCCTCCATGTATTCCTCCAGACCTAGAGCTACCACCTGTACCTTCCCCCCAACTCTCCTCCGGCGGGGTGATATAGTTCATACCCCTCCTTCATAAACTAGAGAGCTGTGTTGAGCATCTCTTTGGCCTCTTTGGATCCCTACCTGCCGTCGTCACCTACCTACAGCCTACAGCCTCCCTCCATCCTCACAGCGCCTATCCTACCACAGCACACTCCTCAGCCGTCACCAACACCCCCTTCCTCCTGACCAATATCCCTCCTCCTCCAGACAGCCCTGGCATTTGACTTATTAGGAGTTGCTACGCCTTGCCATAAACAGATGTATTGTATCGGTAATTCTCCCCCACACACTCATACTGTCACTCTATGTAACTTGCCGATGAAATCCATGGCCCCTCAGGCACTTACGCCCTTAAATGCATGAGTCGACTAGGCAAACATGAACTCTGCGTGTTTCACTGTTGGGCGCTGTAAACGCTTTTTGCGCTTCGCCTTGCACAGGAGGCAAGGGAGTGCCAAATAAACTAGCCCCCTCGCCGGGCAAATTAAAAAAAAAAATCCTCGACCCTTACCTCATCTCTTCCTCAACCTTTCCTCACCTAAAAAAGCTAGATTTTTGGTTCTCCCTCCCCCTCCAAGCCACTCACCACCCCTCCCTTTCTCCTCTCCCTCCATCCCCACCACTTACCACCCCTACCCTCCTTCTCTCCTTGCTAGCTACTCACCACCACTCCCCTCCTTCCGTCCCTCCCTCACCACCCACCTCTTCCCTTCCCTCCCTCTCCCCTTGCCAATCACCACCCCATCCCTCCCTTCCAACCACTCATTACCCCCTTCCATCCCTCCCTTCCAACCACTCATTACCCCTTTCCATCCCTCCCTCCCCACCAGATATACCCCTCGCTCTACAACCGACCTCAGATAACTACACCTGTCTACACGTGTGCAGATGACAAAATCAAAATTACGTACGGTGTTTTAGTGCAAGGAGATGAGTGGTGTTCCTTATAAGCCATATCACTTATTTTCTCCAATTACACACACACACACACACACACAAGTAAATCATATTAACAAATAGATTAATAGTCATATGGGTAAAACGTGCTCTGAGTTATCACTGCTCTAATCATTTAACGATATTTAGTGATAATGCTTTTACGTTTCGTCATGGCAGTACGTAATCATGTCTTCTACCGCCCGAAATATTTGTTGATTGTGTAAAGTTTAATTAAAAAAAATCAAAAGTCTCCAGAAAAAAGAACTTCGACTATTATCACCAGTCTTATATCTGCCGCTAACACAGGTCGTCGGTAAGGCTGCACGACGCCTCTGTACCTTCCCTCTCACCGCTCTCATCATTCACTTGTAACATAACCTCATCCTTAGTGTTATCTCTTTCACACAGCAGACGAGCCGCACCCAGACTAACTTTTTTCACCCCCAACTATACAGGTGCTCCTTGGTGTGCGTCGTTCACCACTCACTTTCGTCCTTCATATCAGTGGTTCATCAATATTTCCTGTCATCTTCCTAAAAAATAAATAAATAAAATAAAGTTGATGCCTTAAGACAATGTTATCGGCCATATTCTTCCACACTATTACCATAACTGAGAGTAGGGTTTGGTATCATTCCATCCCCTGGTCCTCGATACCTCTACATTACTACCTTATTTGATTGTGGGCCTTGCCATTATAGGCCCCAACCATACCATATTTCACCCTCATTGCCACTCTTAAAGGTCGTCTGCTTCACTCCAGGCTTTTACCATTACACCTTTTTTATTGTCATATTCAGGAGAGAGTGATATCACTAGGGAGTCTTAACAGGTCACATATCTCTAGGCAACCCACATTTTCATCTCATTACCACACAGATGAGTGGTTTGTATCGTTACTCTCTATCATTCCATATACCTGCCTTAATGTCCACGTGGAATGTATTGTTCCAGATCTACTGTTTCATATTATTGCTTACAAATATATATTAAAGATTAGGGTGGGTCAAACTGGGTCATTCCCCGCCCCTGCAATTCCACATCCATGCCTTACACTCATTCGGGGGAGTGGGTTGTGCTATTTCTGGTTCGTTCCTTCTATTCCACACCCCTGTCTCACTGTCATACTGAGAAAAGGGTGGCATCAATGCATCATCTCCCAGACCCGACCACATATGCTGAGTCGTTTTGGCCCTTGTGTGGTATTACAGAGAACACGACACCAATCTATATGTGGTTTTTCAGGGTCACATAATAATATCCATCACTGTTGTTACATTCACACAAAAACTTTTATTAAAACACATACAAGTTTTGCCGCCGTCGATGTTGTTATCATTATCAATAACTTTCATGCTCAAGAGTTTTCATGTTTCGTTAGTTATTTGTAGGTTTTCTTCTCATCTCTCGTACGGTCGAACTTATCGGAGAGAGAACTAAGAATATCACGAATGGTTTTATGCGAATACCACGTTATTATTTGTGGAGGCGATATAACATTCCCAATCATGTTGTTCTTTTAATAAATATATATAAAAATAACCTACTTTTCGGTTTATATTTATCAATAACAACAACAGCGGTAATAGGAAAAGAACATCACAGAATATCCATAAGATCGATTCTATAAAAGCTACTCGAATACAAAACATGTCCACTGTTAGCTTCACAAATGTTTATAGGACATCAACATTCGTTCTCTTGTCGGTATTTTGACATTTAAAGCGGCAGTATTATTCATTTTCATGTATTTGTGTTCACGTATCCGTCACTTGTTTTATTGAATCAAATATTAATATCAGCAAATAAACCTAAAAGCCCCGACTCTGCAAACCACTCCAGGGCACAAGTTCAGCTTCAACACCATAAGTATTCAGCCTCACAGTACCAACATGACTTCACTTACGATACAACACATAAATATCCTTTTGGGAACATTTTACTTTCCTCTATATCTTAGACCAACCACTTGCCTCCTTGATATTTTTAGTCAATTTTTCATATACAGTAATTGATTGAAGTTTTGTATAGTATATTACTTCATTAATATTCGTTTCAAATTTGTTGATGCTTAAGTTAATAGATTAATTACATTCTTATATCGTTATATTTCAAACACGAATTATACGCGACAGGTTTTTTATCATAAGAAATAAATCATTATTAGTTAATATATTAGAACCAAACCAGATGTTGTGTGCAGATTTGATATGAAATGAAGAATGTTTTTTTGGGGGGCCATCAGTGAACTGGCGTTAAGAGAATGTGTTGGGTTTCTTAAGCACACCACACCGATATGTTATCAGACTCATCAAAGACAATCACTTCGTTTGGTCTGGTTTTCTTCCATTTTTTTCTATATCTCGGTTCAATACTTACAGATATTATTTATACATCACTTATAACATTCACTCCCATTGTTCTGCGACTGTATTTTTCGGTAACTTTTCCGTTGATTGTCTCTTTTTTAACTGAGTTTTATTTTCTCCATTAATTACTTTTTCAATTCTCTATTTACACCTTTACTTTAGTTGTCCCTTTCATCAGAATATTTTCCTGTTCTTTGTTCTTTATTGATGAACTGACTACTTCAATATACCCTCTAACAGTCGGTGTTATTTTTTCCAATGCCTGATCAAAATGCCTTAAGCTTAATTTCAAAAAACTAAATTGTAACAGATTTAAAAAAATATATATCTATTCCTTTATACACAACGTACCTGAAGTTATTTCATCTTTCCCTCAGAAACATTATACATCTGAGTGAGCCAATATACTGTACACACACCTCTCAAGGCTACCAGATATCCTCCATAACTCAAAAATAAGAAACTTATGTCCATCTCACACCTGCTGAACCCGTCCGCCTCCATCATTCACGGACATTTTGTGGGGAATATAAGGATATATGAGTGCGAGAGACAAAGAGGGCGAGGCTACAGGAGGGTGACAATGGAATGATAGATGTGCGGCGGTGTGTGAGTGATGACACTGTTGGGAGCCTGGCGAGCCTTCCCTCCCCGCTCTTGCTGCCACAATAAATGGAGGTGGGAGCCAACACAAGTGCCCAGTGCCAAAGATTGTGCGGGGGGTAAAGCTCGGAATTGGCCCCAGTTAAAGTGTTTGTTGTTACCTGTTATACACTCTGCCAGGGGGAGAGTGTGTAGGGGAGGAGGGCAGTTCTACACAGAGGGAAGAGTGATGTTTTGTGAGTGGCAGAGCACATACAGGAGGATGGTGTGTGTGTGTGTGTGTGTGTGTGTGTGTGTTGACCAGCGGGGATGGTCTGGATATGAACCCTAGTAGAGAAAATTAACATAAAAGAACAACTATCGTCTTATTACCTATAATTATTAATATCTGTACTTCAAAAACTATCGTCCATAATGGCTCAAACTAATACATTTCTACACTAGACGACAAATGTAAAAAAAAACAAATATCTAAAAAGATACATCATTGTCTATGTATTTTTTTTCTTTTTGGTAATAGACCATAAAATGATACAGTACAGTGTATGACGAACATTTGGGAAGGTACTGTACATGATGTGAAACAGTTTCATTGTGCACTTCAAAATACATAATGAGGACTGTTGTATATCTCACAGATTATATCATCTTCATTTTGGAAGACCTCAAGAAACAGGTAATGACAATAGACCCAAAGAAAGACGTCGCATATCTTCTATGGTTTTAAAGTTAATGTGTTTTCTTCATATTATCATTTATATAGTGGGTCACACTTTACTCCCTGTGAGAGTCGACTGGGTATTCGTGTCTTACTCCACGTTCGTTAATTATCTTGTAATAAGTCAAGACGAAGATGGAATATATCACAAGAGAGATAACACACGAGCTGTAAATATGCAGTCATTACTAAAGTCTCTCTCTCTCTCTCTCTCTCTCTCTCTCTCTCTCTCTCTCTCTCTCTCTCTCTCTCTCTCTCTTAAAGGTTCAGGAAAGATATATTTCCTGGACAGAAGCATTATAGCAGCACAAGTTTATTGATTATTACAGGGTGAGAATAAGACAAGTTAGATAATGTTGTGTTCTAGTGTGCTATAGACTGTAGGCACATTAAAGTGTTATATGTAGCTTTACTGAACACACCCCCCTCTCCAGCAGGTACAAGAGTTCTCCCTCTCTCCCTCCCTCCCTTCCTCTCCTTTCCACAAGATATTTCTACCTCAGAGGATATATCCCCCTACCTTCCTTCCTCTCTCACTCCCACAAGACAAGTCTCTACAGCTGAGCCTATCTTCCCTCCCCTCCTCCCTCCCTTCTGCTGTAATGGTTGTCTTTTACTCTTGACTATAAGAGAAAAATCTCACAATTGTCTTTCAGTACAGTGTCAGTCAGCAAACCAGCCTTGTTAGCCATAATCTGGTCTAAGTTAGTTTGCTGTGTTACATGAAATGTGGTCATAATAGATTTCAACCTAATCTAACATAACCTAGCTTAACTGTTGGAATTTGGAGCCATTAGGACTGAAAAATACTGGAATTGATGCTCATTAACACCGCTACCAATAAGGAATGGGGCGAAATTTATAAGATTAGGTTAGGTTAGGTATAAAAGGTTAGGATAGGATAGGTTAGTTTAGTTTACGTATAAAGTGTTAGTAATTGTACAGAAGTATGAAGGAACCCTAGAAAGAAGACCCTTATTTTAGATGTATTACTTCCCAGGTTAAGTGTTATGGTGTGGTTCCAACATAGATTATTGTGTATAATAGAACCAAGAATTTATACATTGATGGTTAGCATAATGGAAATGTTATTGAAATTGTTAAAGACAACAGCTAAGATCATGCATTAGGAGGGAGAACAAATGTGCATTGGAATGTTTGAAACAGAGACCATATTAATTGTGAGGAAGGAGCTCGTGTCCACCGGGCCCCTGTGTTAAGTTAATCCACGGGTAAGATTAGTTTTTCTCCAAGGGCTGTGAACGCCATAGTCATAATTGTTGACACAGTTACTTTTATGAGTTTCTTTTAAGTTTTGATTCATTATCGTCTTTCTGTACATTTTTTTCGATCCATTTAAGATTAATGTCAAGATCTTTGTCGCTAAACACTGATATTTATACATGATTTTATTTAGCTCAATCTAAAAGTGGTACATACGAATCTAGCCTGATAAAGTTCTTACGTAACAATAATAATGGTAATACTACAGGGAGGGAGATCGTTATGATGGAATACACACCAACACAACGTATATCACGTCTGGTCGATACAACGGGAAAGTATAGATCACGGGAGAACTGAAACACACATACACAGTTGCACACGCTGGATTATATGTACGCAGTGTAAAACCAAGAGAAGTTGGGGTTTCAGATATCCCCAGAATAGCTGCCCTTTACAGGATTTTATTTTATTTTATGCTCGAGTTTAAACTTTTGAACGTAATTAATTAATCTCTACCATCGTTCACTTCGCTAAGTTCTTCATAACCATTCCAAAGGGTCACACTACCCGCACGGGAACGATCCTTTATGGAATAACGACGAAATTCGTATATATTATGAGAAAAAAGAAAATATATATTTATATAAAGCTGTGAAAAAGCATGCGTATAAATATTCAACATTTGAGTGAAATTCAGGGAACACCACAGAGAAGAAATAGCGTGTGTTGGAGGGATAGGAAGAATGTGTCCCGTTTTACAGAGATAACATTCATGCTGGATGACCATTTTTATGTGATCGCCACACGAATAAAAATCCTGTATAAACAACGGGAGAGAACAGGGGAGTTAGGGTGGGGCAGAAGCGGCTGGGAGGAGGGAAAGAGAGAACGATAGGGAGAAAGAAAGAGAAGAGGAATGAGTGACATGAAAGAGACGGAGGGAAAGATAGATGTTGATAGAGGAGGGAGACACACAGAGTGAACAAGAACCAAATAAGGATGGGGACAGATGATGTGTGTAGTGCAGCAAACGAAGACAAGGAAGAGGAGAATTAAAGGAATTTTATGTTAGAAAAGAAATAAGAGAACTGGAAAAAGAGGCGATTGAAAGGGAAGAGAAAGTGGTGAAAAATGGTTTGTGAGAGGACTACAATAAAACAGGGGATCACGAAAGAGTAGATAGAAATAAAAAGAAAGGAGAACCCCAAACAAAAGGTATTTGCTTATCCCGACATTAATATACCATGTTAAATAGGGATAGTTTTAAAAAGTAGCTGTCATCTTTTGTTGTAAATCTCCATCATCATCAACTTATATCTTAAAAACTCTGGCAATTAAGGTCACCTAAACTAAGTTTTCTTAAAGTTAACGGTGATGACAGTTCGTTCCAACATATCCCACTTATAGTTGAAGTGTGGCATAATTTAACTTAGAGTGAAAATGTTGGTCCTGTCTCTATACAGAGACAAACGACTGAGTATAAAGTATGGCGCTGTTTAACGAGGGGAATCCTGTAGTGCCTTGTTGCTCAATATCCTAACATCCCGCCCAGACTATGAAACTTGTATACGCGTTATTGTTATTGTTGATATTTACAACTGGACATTTTCTTGAACTTTAACTTGTTTTATTAAGGATTGTAGCTTAGAAAAGTGTCATTCGGGAATATTCTTCGTAAAATACAATTAAATCAGGTTTAGTAGTAAATCTGTATCGCCAAACCTCTTCCTTTACCACCAGAGGTCGACTGAATAAGAATCAATTAAGCTGTCTGTCAGTGAAATGTACAATATATTAATCTTAATGGACTGCATTATGAATCGCAAGTGGTCGGGTGGTCAAGATGACACTGTTCTCTCCTCGGGAGCTGGGAGAGCTGATAGTGACCCCAGTTGGAGGTAAATGAAGACGCTCTTCCCATAGCCAGAGACCCCAGGTACTGCCCGGGTCCTGGGTGCGTATTGTCCAAAACATCATTAGAGATAAAATAATTATTCATTTATTGCATTTGAGTTTCTGAAATTGGTAAACCAAATACTTAATTTTCAACATAGTAATCAAAGGTTACTTCGTCAGATCAATTGATAGTTAAATTGATTTAAGATCTTTGAACTGGCGGTGCACTGTACACAGACAGGGATATTGGTAGATGTTCACGCTGGTGGAGCAGTATTTTCTGCCCTTGTTGCAGCTCGATCTGCCGTTTTCACTTTTACATAAAAAAAAAGGTCTTAGTTGAGTATTATTTATCCACAGACTTTTTCTTAACTAAAACAGAAAATTCACACTCGCTTATGGCAGTGCACATTTCTTCCATTACAGAGAAAGGACATATAAAGGTCAGAAGGTCAACAGAGTTCATGCTTTTGACCTCCGGGTTACCGAGCAATAGCTAGATTGAAGTTGCTTTTGAAAACAGATATAAAGGATTTTAATCTTGTTTGAGGGTACAGCAAATGCCAGGTGACTTGGGGACTCTCTCTCTCTCTCTCTCTCTCTCTCTCTCTCTCTCGCTCTATATATATATATATATATATATATATATATATATATATATATATATATATATATATATATATATATATATATATATATATATATATATGTGTGTGTGTGTGTGTGTGTGTGTGTGTGTGTGTGTGTTTAATTTTGTCTATCTATATTTTTTCTTTCCCACATTCACATTTCGCCTAAGGATAATTTTCCTAGACCAATTTAGTATCATTAAGTTACGTGTGTATAATCCAAACTTCTTCACATTTGTCCCAAGGCGGCAGTGAACTAGGTAATCGAGTAACCGTGTAGAAGGCCTGGTCAGCTGGGAGCTATAAATTCCCTGGGCGTAGTTATCGCGTCACTTAGCCGACACGCCAATCACTCTTAATATTCATCATCTGGTGAGTTGGGATTGACCGGGATGACTGATGAGACAGAAGCCCTTGTTTACTTACACACAGTTAATAGTAAGAGACATTATAGTGAATAACATGGAGAATATTGAGTCTTTTTTCTGAGAAACTGAAGTACATCATGGATGGAATATGTCAGTGGGGATGTTATTTTGCTGTCGAGTGAGTAAAAATATTATTTAATGTTACAACTGGGAAAGTCAATAACACGGACGAAAGACATTAAACGAACAACTGAGGCCATTACCACATAAACGCATCAGTTACCAAACAAAATATACAGTATACATACAAATAATTCTAATAGTATGCATAATTTATTCACGGTGTCCTGATATACATAATACATAAACAACATGTATAGATTGTTGTCGTATGTCTAACTCCTTGAGTTACTCTATTTATGATACTTCGGTAAGCATCAGCGAAAGTTATGGGTCTTTTATCAAATTTTCTTTGGAGTTTGTATTTTTCTTTTATCGTTGCCTTGATTTCACTTGTAATGTAGGATTTGAAGATAGATACAGTTTTTACTAACTCAGTCTTGAGGGGGAAGCATTTATCAAAGCAGGCGTTGAAGATGTAAGAGAAGTTGCAACAGCTCAAAACATTTACACACTGTCACTACACCTCTCCCCATCACTCACATCCACACCAGTAGCACACCCAAACTAGTCCCACACCCATACTAGTAACACCAGTCATACGCCCACATCAATGAAACACACCAACACCAACGCTCACACCAACAGTCATACACCCACATTCCATATATATGTATATATATATATATATATATATATATATATATATATATATATATATATATATATATATATATATATATATATATATATATATATATATATATATAGAATATCATTTTTACCTATCTATCAGGTGGCTTTGTTTCTGCGCTAAAAAGTCAGGATTGTTACGACATCTGAATCACAAAGTGCCTGACATTTCGGCGTAATAGTACGATTATTCCCTGCAGTTTACCACCGAACGAATTCAAGATATATACAAAACCGATAAAGGACAAGAGATTACAGTGCGAAATGTACTGTAAGACCAGCGGCCGTCCATAAGTGTACACACACAAATATTTAATTAGCACAAATTTCCATGATATTTCGACAACCAATTATGAGTTTCTCTGTTGTTATTTTTTGTTATATACAGGCACGTTTTATCATGTAAGTAAAACAAGGTAAAGATATTTTTCTTCAAGGATTATTTTGATATACAATCTAATCATTTAAGATTTTTGAGGATTAGTCTTGAGGAAGCCTTCTAGTTTACTGCAGTAAAACCTGAAATATTGCTATTTATAAATTCCTATCTCCTCACTTACTCCCCTTCCTTATATTTGTTTCACACACACACACACACACACACACACACACACACACACACACACACACACACACACACATACATACCTACATACTAATATATATATATATATATATATATATATATATATATATATATATATATATATATATATATATATATATATATATATATATATATATATATACACATCTACAGTGATCACTTTTAGCTAAACAAAACACAGATACAAAATGAACACAGACAGTAATGTTAACCCGGCTGAGCAATGTATTACCTTTGTTAGGGCAGCCAAGTGAATTCAATCCTCGTCTCCTGCCGTAAGGGTAGTTGATAATGCACCCAACCTCGATAAAGGTAGTACAGTACACCTACAGTTTAATTCTTCTCTTCGTCACTTAATATAGAATGACCCAGGCATTATTTTTCCTACGCAGATGTAATAAGCCAAGTGATTATGAGTGGATGTGTAGTTTGTTCTTCCTTCCACATTACCCGCGGAGACGTCTCTGTTTCCTTGGTTACCTGTTGCACCTTTCACTGTACCTGGTTATAATGACTAGGAAAAACCTTCGTCTCTAGTTATATTTAACCTCCAATTGACGTCATTTGCCCTTTGATCATTGAGCAACACTTTCCGCTCAAATACCTTCATCCTTTTCACTCACATCACGACTTATTATTACTAAGACCAAAACAAGTTGATATTTCTCATACTTTTCATTATATTTTTTCTGAAAGTAAAAGTTAAAGTTTAGCCAAAGGTCATAACTAACCTCTAAAAATGGATGATCAATGAAACTTTACCTTACAACTGTGAGGAACCAAACGGTAAAATACTATACAGTACACTTAAGGTTCTTTGATTAAATTTTTTAAAATCTTATTTATTCCTCAAATTTTGATATTCATAGCCACGATAACAAAGGCGGTATAGTATTACAAATTATTCCGTAGTTCTTCTTGCAAATAATTTTATATAATTATATTTGTAAACTGCTATCAAGAATTAATAAATATAAGATGATCAAAAAGACTCACATTTTGTAGTAAATTACCAATATATCTCGTTAACTCATCCAGTAGATCATTACTGCGGCGTGAAGCACAAAGGGAAGAGGATGTTTTGTCTAATGAGTCAATAATCACATCAGAGAGAGAGAGGACATTTTAGTCGGTAATATTTATATATCTATGAAGCTTCATTTTGTACGTACGAGAGGTCACTCAGCTTCATCACGGCCTGTTATTAATACACACACGGATGTATCTAATAAGACTCGCCATACACACTGTGATAACGTGATGTCTGCCTTAGTGAGTCCCTACAAAAATCAACGAACAAACGGGAAAAAATAAATATACACTCAATTTCGATAAACCTGTACACAAATATATTAGTTTTGTGGAAAGTATACATTTATTTAACACTAGCTGGGTTTAATGTGAGTGTAAATTGACGAGTAATAAGACAATTTGTTCACTGGAGTTTGGTGAAGGAGTATTATCAGTACAGAGCCAAGAGCACGGAACAGACTGGTTGATAATGTTAATAATGGTTTACTACCCTGATGGTGGTTTGGGTGGCACGGTAGTTTGCCAGAAGGAGTCGGAGTCAGTCTAGTAAAGGCAAATACAGTCGGTTCGAGAAAGACGCAATAAGAAAGCAGTCCTACCAGAGTCAGAGTGACCACCTGATACTATACTCAAGGGTTCACACATTGACCACTTCACCAGGATAACTTACAAGACCTTGGCCGTAATTATATACATGTTTATCGTAATCAAAGTAAATGATCTTTGCATATATTTTTTTATGTATACGTTGATCCTTTTTTTCAGACGATAAATGTAAAAGATTGAATGGCAAAGGGGCTTAAGGTAAAACACATTGCCAGGGTTGGTTTTTGATGATGTAAATTTAAGCAAAATGGGTGTAGCCTTGTAGTCAATGTCTGTCACCTGTATGGTAAAAAATTAAGGTGGTGTACTGGGTCCATCTTATAGGTGACCCCCCCTACTACTACCCCGCCTCCAATTTAGATTTTCATGGGCATTTTAGGGTCTGTTTACATAAGCCGTGTTTGATGAACAACCATATAATGAAACAAACAAACAAACAGTCAATGTACTTTACGAATTACTGCGCTTCAAACACGTATTGTAAGTTAGTAGAGACACTTGTTAAGAATTATTAAGACTACGGAAGGTACAATGACTGATATTACTATTTGTAACTGCTCTTATATATTTCAATAGTCTACATAAAAAATCTTGCTAATAGGAAAGTTATCCCATATTATATACTATTTAACTTATTCGTTAACCACATGTGTAATACATTCAATATCAAATATTTATATCACTTATTATATTGAATAAAACGTGTGTTTAAAGTTACCAAGTTAATCCCAGATAATACCAGCGTTTATAGGTCAGTCGACAAGGGAACTAACACGGCTAGCTGACATGTTTTCAACTACTGCTATTTTTACTGTAAGAGGTCATTTCAGCAAATGGTCAGTGACCTTTTGTAATGTTCACATGTCAATAGAGGCGGGTGAGTGAGAGCAAGGCTTTGCTGTTCCCGATACTTATGGCTGGAAGTCCTGGTGGTGTCTGGTTCACGTCTTTTGGTTGTGTAGACTTGACGGAGGAAAGCTAAAGGGAGGAGAGCTGGGAGACGATTGAATGAAAAACACAGACACAATTTTCAAAGGTAACTTAATGTAATCTAACCTTATCTACCCTTATTATACTGTGGTAAACGACGTCTTAAATGACACAGAAAAAGATTTACATTACCTGAATTTATTTGCATTAAGTTTTACCAATAGAAATGAAGTTTCCTTACTTAAAAAAAATGACAGTTGCGTTTTAAGGCTCACTCAGAGGAGTATCCCGAAGTTCTGTGGCACATACTTTGTGTAAGTCACGCTAAATAGGGATAATCGAAGAATAAGTTTTTTTTTTTTTATAATCACTTTTTGGGAATGAATTCGTGTGCGGTAAAATTCAGTTTCATTTAAGACGACTTTAACCATCATGGGATAGCCAAGGTATATATAATGTAGGTTAGGTATAGTTAGGTTAGATTACGTATAGTTATATTAGATTAGGTTATATTAGGTAAGCCATATAGTACGACACTCTTACACGTTATCTAAAATCAAGATCAACAAATATTTTCCTGCCATTTTCTTATTGCTGGGAAAGATGAGCTGTGTTACTATGTTTCCTTTCGACAACAAGGCCCCAATTCTCAACCTGTTTCGTCGGTGTATACAACTGAGCACTACCCATCAACCTCACATTTATCCCTAGATACCACATCCTCGTCAACATTGTCTTCTTTTACTCCCATCCTTCAACTTCCTCTACAGTCTTCCCCTGCCCCTCTTACCAGTCACCTTTGGATCATTCACCCCTTACCAATCTTTTGTTTTCATTCACTCCACACACCAGTTTCTCTTTAGCCAGCTTTTGATCAGCTCTGTCCGATACAGTTCTCCTTTCATGTCCACATCTTTTCCTCATGTCAGCGTTGTGTACTTTATGCGTCCTATAGTACACCACAAACCTCCCTCTATCACATCATTACCTTCGCTTACAACCTCCTTCTCTTCCTCCTCCTTGTGTCCGAGTTAATGTTTTACACTTTAACTTAATTATTTGCAACATATAAACCCATTTTTGTCTTTTTTAACATAATTCTCTATCCTTATCCATTTATCAATACATAATACTGTAACGTTTTAGTTCATCCATTCTGTTTCCATTCAAACTAGCATTCGTTTTTCTGTTTACCCTCGTCGCTTTATTTCGGCTTTTATTTAATTTTAACTATCTTGTACTGAGCGCAATTTCAAACTTATTCAATAGTAGCGTTTGCAGCTTTTCTGCTAAAAATCCATCAGAGCTGTCATCTGCAAACAGCATCCCACCTACCCTCCATTTGCACTGATTATCCCCGTCAATCAAAACTACTCTCCATGAAAATAAGGAGTAACCTGGCAATATTGTACATCCTTGGCGTTGCTTTAATTTTATTAGGAGCCAACCACTTCTTCTCTGCCCCCCACCCCCTCCAAAACACTGTCAAATGTTTCATACTCTATAAATCTGTCAGCAACTTTCATCAGTTATCTATTGATCCTCCACATTTTCAGTACTATTTTCGTTGGTTTCCTATTAACTGTATCAATATGTTTTATACAGATCCATAACTAACACAAACAAATTCCTTCCTTTTCTCTATAATCTCGTTCCTTAACACAGATGGTTGGTTCACCTGCTCGTTTCGGTTAATAACGACTGTTCTTCCCCTCTCATACACTTGAAGCCAAATTCTTTCAATAAAAACCCTAGTATATGTAAAATCTCATTGTACTCTCTACATTTTTGCAACCTAAATTTATCCACGTTTTCTTTCTCACTACCATTCTTGGGTTACTCTTTCCTCTTTAAGTGGTATTATAACTTGTACACTCTTGTCCTCAATTTTCTTTATATTTCACTTTCATCTTTCCATATACTTTTTAATCATTACTGAGATTGTTTTCAACCTTCTGTTACTCTTCCTAACCTGTCAGTTTTTCTTCATTCTAGTGTACAGTATATACTAATCTAGAATGCGAGCTTAAAGTCCTTTGTTGACGAAGTGGAAGTTATACATTATAATATCAGCAACTCAATATCATTCACTCCTCCCTATCAGAATAATCCCGTCTCTTTTCCATAACCAGTTTGCTTCCTTTTAGTCATATACAATTATACAGTGTATCCCAGCTTTCATTTTTACCTGCCATTATCGATTTGTTAATTTGACTTTCTTACACTTTTCACTAGCTTCCAATATTGTTCTTGTATATAATAGGAAAGTGTATGCAAATTTTCCTCCTCTATCTTTCTCTGTTCACGTTTTTGTTAATTTATCATTCGTTGTTCTCTACCGCTTTATAATATCCATGTAGTCATCACTAACTCTTATCACTGATCACACGGAGCTTTTATATGGCTCTCCTAATGCTTTAATCCTAACATTAATTTTTCCTGTTGTTGTCCTTGGACCCACGCTCTTCTGTTCTGTTTCCGTTCATCTTCATCCCGCCCACATTCAGCAACTATTATCATCCTTCCCATCAATTCCTTTCTACTCAATTGTATTATGTCTTCTGCCAGACAATCTATACAATTCACTTCACTTTTCAGTCTTATGTCTACTAAGCATACAGTCTATAAATATTCTTCTGTTTTCTTTATTGTCACAACTCCATAAATTTCATGAATTCCCTTATTGTTTTTTTAATAATGTCTTCCCTCTTATCAATTTTCTCTCAATTCACCTTTTAGCAGCCATACCTTTTCCATTCATTTCCTAACATATTACTTATATACATTACTTGGAATAGGTTATATTATTCTGCTGAGAACAACAAAACTCAACTAAACTTTCCGGTAGTTTACGGAAAGACCGATTTGACACATTTACCGTAACATATATACAGTTATATATATTGCCAGTAAGTAAAAGTCATTAGCACCCTAGAGATGCCCTAGTTTTCTATGTAAATAAAACTGCACATTACAAATGTTTTATCACAATATGAAAGCAGGTTAAGCTTTACACTGTTAGCATTAATGTTAAAAGTCAAAACAAAAGATAAATGATTTACAATGGTTACGTCGAAGCATTAAGAATTTTTATGTTTTCACGTGAGTTTAATTGTAGTTAAACTAGCGTGTATATATACTGTATACATCAGAGAAGAACAAGAGGTAACAAGTTACTCGTTCGCTGCGCCAGGATACATCAACCATCCTTCGTCAGTAAATGAGTTAGTCAGTGAAAAAGTTACATATATAGTACAAGTGGAGTTTAGGTAAAAGTTAAAAAAAGTAAAGCGAAAGAACACAACTCGGCCAGATTTACACATGAAAATTATAAATATTGATTTTTGTTTGTTGAAAATCAAATAACGAAATAACTATCGAAAACGTATTACAAAGTTTATAAAATATTTATATCGTTTTAAAACTTCTTTATAAGTATAGTTTAAATGTTATTCTTGTTTGTTATCGAGCACTTGACTGAAGGGTTGGGAAATAATACTCTATATCTACTGTTCAAAAATATCAGCAACATTCCCTAATTTCCAGATGAAAATATCAATATATAAATATTTACACACACACACACACACACACTACTACTACTACTACTACTACTACTACGATAAGCGTTACAATTTGGATTGATCGTCTTCCAGTACATACATACATACATAATTATGGTTGCCCCTCGCGTAACGAGGATGGGCAGCCCTTGGGCCACCTAGGCGTGAATTTGTTTAAGGTGTGGAAGCTGTCGCCAACACAACAACCACACCCTGAGTTAACGAGTTGCATGACCCGACGTCAAGGTATGATAGTCCGAGAAGACCGGACATCTCGCCAACTGCACTGGCTAACCATTACCCCGGAACACGATCCGCAAATCGATCCAGGTCCACAATTACTGCTGGGTAGACAGAGGCAAAAGACGTAAAGATACTTGCCCATAGTTTCACCCTGCCCGAGGATCGAACCCAGGTCCGCTCGCTTGCGAGGCGAGCATGTTGACATTACACCACATACATACAAAAGAAACACACACACACACACACACACACACACACACACATAACATGACAGGAATTACATTATATGATACGAAGGCAGCTCAATAAAGGAGCAGAGCCAGAGGGAACTGTGACTCGCTCCACTTCCCAGTGAGAAGTGCCTTGAGCGCTGTGCTTCTGTTAACTGGGTACACAGCCAACGACATCCAGTGTACCATTAATACATAAACCTGCTAGTGTTCATGTGTTGCTTCCATGACCCAGTAGTGAGTGGAGGAAGACTGTACTGTTACCCAATAGTGAGTGGAGGAAGACTGGACAGTTACCTGGGGAGTAGAGAGTGTAGGAAGACTGTACTGTTACCCAGTAGTGAGTGGAGGAAGACTGTACATTATGATCCACACTCCACATGATCACTTCCCCTCCACCTCACCCCTCACCCAACATCTCCCTCACACTCCCCCTTAACCTACGCTCCTCCTTACCCCCTTCATCCAACACCTCCCTCATCCCACACACTCCCCCTCACCCTGCTCCGCCTCACCTTTCCCTCCTCCACACTGCCTCACCTTACACCTCCCTCATCCCACACACTCCCCCTCACCCTGCTCCGCCTCACCTTTCCCTCCTCCACACTGCCTCACCTTACACCTCCCTCAACCACGACTACAACATATGATCGCCCACACATTATCTTTGTCAATTAACTTGATATCTCTCTCGCGGACACTATAATTAATTCGACTGATATAATCAGTTTAGTTTCATAATGCCCCTAAGGTGAAGGATCGTGGCTATGAACTTATGACATTAAACATTACGCTTGAGAGTAGAAGGGGAGATATATATTTGTATTTCTTTGTCGAATTAAATAATGTTAACTCGGTAAGAAACAAAAATATGCAGATGTATATTTGTGCAGAAATACTCTTAACTGTGTCTCTCTATTTGGCAATACTATATGTAGCTCCTGTTTGTTTGATTTTTATATTACGCGTGATGAATGATAGTTCTTGGATTTGATCATAAAACTGCAAATTGATTAATGTAAGACCTAGTTGAGCACAAAGGTCTAGATAAACCTCTTCCCTCACTCCTTTACAACATATCAGTATTTACAGTTTGTCACATCTGGCCTCGTCCATATACTGTAGATAAGAGATCTGTTCATTCCTGCATCACTAAAGACGTTGCTTATTTTGCCTTCCACTATGGCGGAGAAAACAGAAACATAAGTGATAACGAAACTCCCAAGTAGAGAGCAAGACTGGAAGAAGACTTACAGGAGATTAAGAACTACCATGGGAGAAAGTCCAGTCCTCAGGCATGATTTATATTCAACTTTAACAGAGAATTTTCCTAAGAAGTGAGTTTAAGACAAACTCGCCCCCAGACATCACATAACTGAGTGGTCGAGCTTGTAGTCACTGTCCAGGGCAGTTTAATGGTCCCACACATAATCAGTTAAAGTAATTCACGCCTTAATAATTTTACCTTCATGCACATATTAAGATTCTAGACGAGGGATTTAACTTCACCTTAATTTCACTTAATAAATTGTTTAAGTATTTCTGAAAATTGGTAAACTCATGTTAGCAATCCTGTATACACTCGGTAAAACAGCTTAACTTCTATTACAAAATCACCTTAAGTCAGATATATAACGTCGGTAGCGCTCACACGTGCTCCACTAGCGTCGTCCATTCCCCCACACCGAGTTAATATTTGGACTTAGCCAGTAACTTATATTATATTATACTTCCTTTTCTCATTTTTGATTCCTCAGTTCGTCTTATTATTGTTTTCACCTTTATCTAAAACAAATATCATCTTTAATTAAAACACCAGTGTATGTTACATAATAGACATTCAACATCAGTGATAAGTATAATTATATCTGTTTAACGAAGGTTGTTAGACACAGTGAATCGACTTAGGAAGGCCATACTGTATTTCGTTGTGTGATGGACAAACGCTGCAGTCGTGGTAAAGGATTTAACGTTTACTCGGCAACTTGTCTTTTGTATTTTGACTTTTGCTCATGTATTTGAAATGTTCATTGTTCGTAAAGTATAGATCTAAACTGTGTGATACTGCCTAGAGAAGAAGACGAGGTTTATGTTGGCTCATTGTTGATATTAAATTTCTTACATGGAAACGACGTCTCGGTCCAATTTGCATGTAATCATTCTGAACAAAACTAAATGGATAGATATACAAATCTATGTTTATGGATGTGTGAATGTTTGTTTGTGTGTGTGTTAAATATTTATCCGTAACTGCGTTTGTGTGTGTGTGCATTTATAAAAGTTTGTACCTTTGTGTGTTGACGTCATTCTGGCGTAATGGCCAGTGTTGCCATAACAGATTAATGTGGTCCCTGGCGCTTCAAGTGTACAAAAAAATCCCCACCATGGATATACCAAAAGACACTCGATCTGATGGTGACCTTCCATATAGAGGTGAATGAGAATAAAGTTAACACTACCGAGACTACTAAAGATTCCATGGAGACAAAAACAGAGAAACGGGGGACTAAACAGGCATCATGGGATCACATGGTCTACAGCTGTCTCAATTCCGGTAAGCGCGCCAACTACCACAATTATAGCAATGATTCTCAGATACCCATCACCAACAAGCTAAGCTCATTAAAATCAAAGATAGTTCATCAATTGAAAACTCGAGGAGATAAATTACTCCTAAGCCCCTGCCTAGTGGAGCAACAAGCAGTGGGGTGAATAGTTAAACCCCTTAAGACTGGCCTACCCTGGGTCCACCACGTAAGTTACCAAGTCCACCCAGCGACTCAAGACGACCTGGTCTGCATCACAGAGTACATCTCATGTAACAACAACTTACGCCCCACGTGACAAATTTTGTCAAGCTTACTTACCCAGAAAACTTCTCAATGAACACCAAGCTGCTCTGGCTTACTGAAATCCATCGCACCTACGAGTATATGCTGAACCCGACACTAGGTGAAGTCAAGGCATCATCATTGCCTCAGGCTGTACATATAGCTAGAAACTGGAAGAATATCATCGACGCAGTCGTCGTCGGTGAATACCTGACCATCCTCATGAAAATGGCTGGCCAGCCCGTCCACAACCGAAGGCTACCTGAATACCTAGTGGCTCGCTTTTTTGCCTGAGTTGACCACACGTTGGCTCATGAACTCCCGGGAGTGTTTCAAACAAGACACTTCATGAAAAATGGGCAGCCGCTCAACATAATTGTTATCCTTTGAGAAGGAACTGAACCTCCCCGTCCTTATATCAATTTGATTGCCTCCCCTGTTTCCCACCATGCCAACTCACCCTCAGATGCTGGAGGACTGGACATATATCACCTCACTGCCGGAGATGAGAGCTATGAGGCTGGTGTTCTGGGTCTCATGACTCCAAAGCGTGAGCTCCGATTGGCCACGCTCTCCAAGTCAGCCTCAGACATTCCCGACAACGGCGAGGAAACTGATACGACGAATTGGAAGTGTCCCGCTGTGGTAAGGTGAGAGAAATGTCTGGCCTGGCTGTGCCACACGTCATCTTGCAGCTTCAACTAAGACCCCGGACCTTCCGTATACAACTCCGCCACCAGCCTCACTGACCACTGACCAGTTCCACATACAACTTCTTTAGAACGCAATCGCCTCACTAAACACCTAGCTGATGGGCCTTAATTACGAAGGCAATGTAAGGACATTTGGAAATACAACAGAAATGAAATATAAAACTACAATGTTTGTTTCCTGTCTTAAGGTTACTGATTCACGCCCAGGGCACCCCAGTTCCCCCAACAGCGATTGTTTTCTTAACTTTACGGTTTGGGAAGTGAATACAGCCGTGTATACCGCTGATCGCTCTGCCTCCTTATGTACCGAAAAAGGTTTAGTTTTCGAATGTACTGTATAAACATTATCGACTCGCAAGTGAGTGGTACCATTTGTCATGTGCCTCTCTCTAACTAGAAGTAATAGGAAACCTAGATATTAACTGATTTACGGACCATGTTGTTGACAGCTTCTACACCTTAAATAAATTCACCCTAGTGTAGATAGTCTTCAGACTGACCATCCTCAAACACGAGAGGCAATCATTATTATCTACATAATTGTACCCACTTGCATTGTACAAAAGGCAATTTTAAACGACATTCGCTGTGATGAAATAACGAGCTCTGTATATCTACGAGAGAGAGAGAGAGAGAGAGAGAGAGGCTGAGGCTGGCAGGTGTACGATGCAGGGCCTGTGGATCTCTTCCCTTTCACACTGGTCACTGAAACTCTGCATTTGTATGAGTGTCAGAGTAAGGTTACTGAGAGTCTCCCGTGCCCACTAACCTGCGTGTTACATATTAATAGATGTATTCTACTGCAAACGTATATAGAAATATGTTTTAGTCCTTAAATATTATCTCTAACGTGTCCGTTCCTGTAATTATTGCAACATGTACTATCTTATATACCTAACAATAATGTTTTCGTATTTCCTTTTATCGGTTTTGAGTTATTCATATCTGTGTTATTTGTCGTGTTAGCGATTCGTTTCTCTTGTTTCCTGCGAGTTATGGTGAAAGGAGAGAGACTAAGGTTGTGTGAGAGAGTGTTGGTGTGTTGACAGTCAAGTGTCGTTTGTCATAATAGACGGGGTGGGGAAAGGCAGTATGTTGGCATGACGACCGCCACATCGCTGGGCTGGAGATCTCTGGGTGTGTGTATGTGTGTAGGTATTTGTATACTTTGTTTATTTGTATGACTTTTTTGTTTTTGTATTTATGCATTGGTGTGCAAATGTACATCTATGTATTTCCGTTTGTCTCTGTTAGGGACGACCAAAATATCCAGTGACTGTTGGACAGGGGAAAAATTTTGGGCATGTGTGAGTTGTGAGGATGTTGTTGACATATGGCAGGGAATCATAGGTAGAAACGGAGTGGGCAAGTGTAATCCCAACTGCCTCCTCCTCCTCCTCAGCAAGTGTGCTGCATACAACCTCAAGGGTTCGTGGCAACACCCATGATCCAAACACTGGCATCTCATTGACTACATTATTGTCAGTGAAAGAGATCGCCGAGATGTCCTCATCACCCAAGCCATGCGTGGCTCAGACCACTTCCACACTGATCATCGGCTCGTCATAGCCAAACTCTCATTTTGGCTTGCCCCGAAAAAGCGGAGGCAACGAGCCTCCAGAAAAGGTTGTAACACTAAGCGTCTGGAGGATCCAGCGGTAGCATATGCTTTCAGACAGTAGCTCGAACATGGGCTGATAAACACACCGACAACAAACAACCCAAACCCCAGTGCCGAATGGTGAATTCTCGACAATGCCATCACAAAAACCTGCAGAGAGACCCTCGGCCAGATGGAAAGAATACACAAGGATTGGTTTGATGAAAATGACCCGGAAACCAACGTACTCGTCGATGATAAACGTGCTGCTTTAACTGACCTTCCACAAGAAGAAAGCGGCGGCCAAGCGCGAACTTCGCAATCTAAAGAACGACTGGTTTAAAAATAAAGCATGTGAAACATTTAAAGGGCTAATCACTTATGGCGCAGCCCACTCCGCTCTTCCGGTGGTAGTTCCCTAATTAAAGACGAAGAAGGCATCCGTCAGCCCTGGAAAGAGACACTACCATTCGCTGCTCAACCTAAACACCGATGTGGATGTCCTGACTACCCAGCAGGTCCCTCAGCACCCAAAGCTGACCCACCTCAGCTATTCTCCACCCCTGGATGAGGTAGCTACTGCCATCAAACAGAGGAAAAATACTAAAGCCTGATGGAATCCCAGCCGAGGAGTATGAAGCAGGAGGACCTCTGCTTACTAGCCGCCTCCACTCTTTCCTGGAGAATATATGGAAAAAGGAGGAAATCCCCCCAAGCTCTTAAAGATGCCTCTTTCGTCAATATTTATAAGAACAAGGGAGATCGGTCAGACTGTGGCAACTACTGCGGGAGCCTCGCTGCTGTCCGTAGCTGGCAAGATTATCTTCCGAGTCCTCCTAAACAAACGTCTTCCTGAGGCGGAAAACTTCCTCCCAGAATCTCAATGTGGCTTTACACCATCACGTAGCACCACTGACATGATCTTTGCTGCCCGCCAGACACAGGGAAAGTGCAAAGAACAGCATTGTGACCTGTACATGGCCTTCATCGACCTTACCAAGGCCTTTGACTCGGTCAACAGGGAAGCCTTCTGGCGGACCCACAACCGCTTTGGCTGCCCACTAAAATTCATCGTCATTGTAAGCACCACACGAGAAGGTGTCAATACTTTTGAATTAGCCCGGCTGCATACCAAGGCAGACAAGCGCCAGCGCCGGAAAGACGCTGCCGCTACCCCTCTAGCACTAGATGTAACCCTCCACACGTGCCACATCTGTGGGTCTCTCGAGTCACCTCAGAGCTCACCAACGAAGGTGACATCCTTACCAACTCATATCATTGTATCATAGCTGGATGATCGTCATACTCGATTCCGAGTGACAGCAAAGTAGTTGTAGTATACTTTGTTTATTTGTATGTCCGTTTCTGTGTTTGTATTCATGCATTTGTATGTGAATGTTCATCTATGTATTTCTGTTTGTCTGTTAGGGACGACCAAAGTTTCCAGCAACAAAAGTGAGGTAGAAATGTGGGATCAAAGCTGGCACGCAAGATTGGGAGTGAGGGAGTGTAGGCTATAGAGAGTTTCTACTCACCCTTACTACGCTCTTCTTCCCTGGCACCAACCCATCCGGCGATTGTTGGACAGGGGAAGAATTATGGGCATGTGTGAGTTGGGAGGACGTTGTGGGGAAACAGGAAGGGGTATTGAGGACCAAACTCCTCTGTGTTTCCTACCACACCATCACTTGTCGCCTTGACTCTTGGATTACTGTTGTTGTAATATATCGCATTAACTTCCCTTGCAGGTGACCATAACCATCTAGCTTCTGTGTATATTATTTGTGTAGACTTATAATAATGTTGTTTTAATTATTTGTGTCGATCAGTGCATGTGTACAGTACATAGAGTATGAAGACCTAAACGTAATTATTTACACAAATTTTACCGTTTATTCACTTATTTTTTTAAGTTTTCAAATACAAAAGAAACTATATATGCACCCAAAATATTATTAGAATATCTATAATAACTCTTAACAATATTTTTTTTCGTCCTCTGACCATTATGATCCCTGCCTGCCCTGAGGACCTGCTGAGAAGACACTGCATCACGTGAGGACTTTCCTTGAGGTACACCACCGTATTCTCCTGTGTCTTGAATGTACAGTCCAGGACTCTTTCACGTTGAACACCCAGCCAGACGACCAGCGAGGTAGAATCAGCTGACGATCTGGTAACAGTGTGTGTGGGGGCGGGGGGGTAGGGAGAGGGGAAGGGGCAAGATGGGGGGCACTTGTGTTCCGTGTTCATATTCATTCCCTTTTTGTTTTTATTTCAACATGTCTTTTATCACCTTTATGAACGCTCTATTCTCGGAGTTCTTATAGATATCCACAAATCCATTTTCCCAAGGGCCGCCACAGCTGTCCGATCTTATTTTCTGCAATCACCTCGATGTGTTCCCTAGATAATTATTTCAGAGTCTGTAATAATAATCTACTGCATAACAGCCATAATATTTGCTTAGCGTTCTTAAGTCATTGATATTAACTAAACAAATGAATCAAGAACAGCCGCTAGTCGAATTGTATAGATAGAAGTTTATTGACAACAAAATTTATATATAGTACTTTATAATTAAGAACTTTGACCCTGAGTCGTGGCAGTGAAAGGAAATTAAACTTGATCGACGTAGATCCATCTTATTTTAAACATTTATTCATGTAGTTATTTATATTTTTTGGGATATGGATTGTGTGTGTTTATTTGATCACAGGGAGATGATTTTTATGAAACTTTGCTGGGAGTTGAGTGGTAGCCTGAAAGAGAGAGAGTGTAAGGCGAAGATCAAAATTGCAGTTCAGTGTAAAAAGTCTTTGATCTTTGATAAAATATTTTAAGAACAGACACACATGGACCACGTTGGGCGGGATGAGTATTCTCAAGACTTAAACGAGATGAGTTTTAATGATAGTGAGCCAAAAGATCACAATCACAGCTCTCTCTCTCTCAATTATAACCCTACAGGACATTACTTTCTTCTTAAAATCAAATTGCGTTTCCCGTTTCTGTAAATAATGGAGAAAGATATTAATATTTCCTGTCTCGGTTTAGACTTCTATAAATCCATCTGTGACAGAATACTAAAAAATGTCATTCCTAGATTTGATATGAGAAATTCATCCCCTTCTCTGCGTCTCCCATCTGCGCTTGCTCTTATTATTTTTTTTTTACACTTTCAATATTTTTCTGAATATTGAATTTTGCAGAAACGTGTATTTGACAGGAAGATTGGAAGTGGCTCTGGTGATCGGTTAAGCTTTATTGCACCGTTAATAGAACCTTCATATTCAGTGTTATGGAATGGGATAAAGTGTGGCTCGATCTCCATCAATATTCGGGTTCCTCTACGCATGTGTGATGTGGCTTACAGGGCGTGGGGAGCCTCTCTGTTATGATCCAGGGCGTTTACGTCATATGGACCCAAGTTATCTTAAGCATTGGGGCTTGGTAGAATTGGTGCTCATTAATAGGGAAACACCCGATGACTTTGGTTCATTTGACTGTGTACGAATCAGGTCTCACAAAAACTCTTACCAGAAAGCATCAAGGATAAGATTTCCACCTCACCAGGTCCGTTCACTTTATGCCACTTAATGGGCTAATTGCATTAACTTAGTACTGGTCTGCCATTATGTCTTGAGAAGTGGTTAAATGGATATAAGAATTCGTTAGTGTGTGTGTCTCACTCCCTCGCCAAAATATCTAGGAAGTCTTTGGGGATCCTATGACAACAAACTTTTATATGTTTGCTCTGACTACATGTGTATGTTCTGAAAGTTGTTCCATTCTTTCGTGTACTACACTAGACAGAATTAATGGTACAAGACACATGATAACGACTACACAGTGATTCAACCATCATTGTGCCAAATGGTCAGGCAGATTTGGCCTTGAATATTTTATAAGCATATATTTTAAGGTATACGAAGACGTGCCTGTATGGTATCAAGTTGAAGAGCTGCAGGTTTATGCGTGAAATACAGACTGAGGAAGGCCGAAGACTCCGTGCACCTCCCCAGATAAGAGAGGAAAATTACAGGTTAACTTTGGTGAATTTTTTCTTTCAGTCAATTTCTTGGCAGTTTCTATAAACTATATAAAAGCTTCATTAAAACAAACGCGTGGAAAAGTTACAGCACTTGGAGTGACGTTATCAGAGGTATTCATCATTAATTAACTAAGAAGTTCACAGTACTTTATAAGGCGAGTAAATTTGCTTCATAAAATATAAAAGTAAAAGTGTTTTTCAGCAACCGACAATTTCATACGGAAATAAAACAATACTATACAGTATATTTAAGAGTATTATGCTGAGAAAATTATCACAGTGAAATCTGTCATTCCAACCACCTATGTATTCAGATCACCTCCGTAATCTGACCACTCATATTTAGTCCCTCTAAATTTACATAGAATTTCGTAAAGCAACCAGTCGAGTATTGTGACCACCTTTACAATACGGATTGCAACCAATAAATTTTGGTCCAAGGGAAACTTACAACATTGTATAGTGAGATCATTTCTACATTCCTGGGTTGCTAGCACCCACCTGGCTGTTACCGTTCATTTTCAACATCGTTAGTGACAGAGGTGCAGTGACACATATCAGTGACAGAATTATGACAGGAGGCGTGCGAGACCCTCTGAGGAGCGGGGTGGATGACTGTTCCCGGGGACTCCCTTGTATATAAAGGTCACATGGTTACTCTTATTTGACAGGTCATATGAGGTCCCTGACACGTATCGAGGGTGTGAGCCGCATCATGATACGACGGACTATATTATGGTGGGTAACTTTCCCTCTACACAAAAGCCACACAGTTGCTGTATCAAACTCTTGTTACTGTTAAACTGGTGGTGAGCTCAGGTAAAAGTTTCTGTTTAAATAGAAATAGTTAACCTGACTTTTAAGAGAAGAGAATTTTTTGCTGGAATTGTAAATAATGACAACATCAAAATACAACACTGCAGTACCATTATCGATATGATACAATTTATTTTCATTTTATACTAATTAAATTGAATATAAAACGTTTTAGATTGGCAGTTAGATATTTCAGTTAAACTTCAGGAATGAAACTTATTTAGAGAATCACGTTATACTGGAACGGTCTTTTAACATAATGAAGTATAAAGGCGCCTTTATTGGGGCAGTCTCTTTACCACTAATGCTTAGATATGAGCCGCCACTTCTGACACTTTATTTATGTTTTCTAATAAGTTTTTAAAAAGTGGTTACGAGTTTTAGTATTTTTGATGTAAATAATGTGTAATTAATAACAATATTTACACCCACAGGCATCACTTTCACATACATATTTTTCCTTAGGGATGCATAGGACAACATAATAAAGTAATGATTAATCTTAATATTATGGTGTGATAAGATTATGTGAAGGAAGCATCGTTGTAGAGAAGGAGGAGAGGAAGACACGCCTATTGCCTAAATTTATTGTGGTATTAGACAATGAAAAACGGCGAATTCCTATATTGCAATTGCAGGGAAATCAGTGGTGCGTGAAAATTATGCAATGGCGGTCTGTAAGGGGATGGATAAAGGAAGTGTAGAGGAAGTTAGTCGGAAGATACTCCTCTAGGTAATAAATACTATGGTTAAATCACCAGAAGATTAGGTTAGGTTAGGTACGGCATACACTAAGAAATTCAGGGAACCAAGAACCATCAACCCCATAACAAAGACAAATCTAGAGAAGCTTAATCTCACACCTAGTGATCTTGGGCGACAGGAACATATTTAACCAAGTTATCAGGAGCCGAGTAAAAGTTGTAAAAATATTAAAGTGAGAAGACTTACACAAGGTCATATGAAAACAAAATGAATATCATGTCAGACATCATAATATCTCTCCATATGACGGAGGTGTTATTTTAACATTGAGTTTTATTGGGATTATATTAGATTCTGCTTAGTGCTTATTCAGTCTTTGATCAAATACTTAGTTTCTAAAACTTTGGGAATAACAGAAATATTTTGAAATGGTTTTGCAATTGAAGTTTCTTTTTTCGAATTAGGTTATATATGTTCATAAAGTTAAGTATACAGGAGGGAGTAGTCCTGCAAGTTACTGGGGTTAAAATCACAAAAAAAAAAATTTCGAATTAACATGGCTAACTCGGGAAAGAATATCATCAAAATCTGGTGGAGGAATTTCACCCTGACCAAGAGCTTTGTTAGGGTCTAGATTTCGGAAACCAGGTAAATTAAAGCTACTACAGAATTTAGGGGTGGCCAGAGGGGAGAGGTTTAGTGAGATTTGGATGTGGAAGATGATGATTGCTTGGTAAACATAGAGCCACGGAGATTTGATATTTCATGAGACCAAAGAGGGGAAGGGTAGAAGGTGGAGTTGGAGAAGTTATAGTGGAAAATATTTTACCAATGACCAGAAATTCTTGCTATCTGATTGTCGGTGACTGAGACTTGGCTGTTTGGCTGTACTAATAGTGCACGTCCCTGGGTGTCGTTCAGTGATGGGGTTTCAAAAGGGTATCGTTGGAGGTGTTGTTAGTGATTAGTCTTGAAGTAAAATAACCTAGGGGACTACTCGTCATGTGATCCCAATAAGTCATAAGAATTTATAAACCGTGAGAACAGATATATATTTAAATTCTCAATCAAAATACTGGATGATATTTTGCAGGTTGCTTGCCAGCGGCGTGAGTGTAGAAGGACTGAACTGGCAAAGATTGATAACGTGTTATTTCAGGAATAACAGCGAGATATGTAAAATGAAGAGTAGAGGTGGAAAAAAACACAGGTAAGACTGATACACTTAAAAAAATCAGTGAAAAGTCTTCTTGTAGATTAATGTGTGTTTGACGAGTGTGTTACTCTTGACGGAATATCTGTGTTACGTTCTTTTTTTTTTCCTTTATTGTGAAATTTCTCTCTCTCTCACGATGCTTCTCGTCAATAGCCGCCTCTATAAGGAAATTAATACTAATATATCTAGGTAATCATAAAACAGGCTTGGTAGAGGTTTATTATAGTTCATAGTTCAAATTTAATTGTTCATAGTTCACAGTTTATAGTTCACGGTTCACTGGATGATAGTTTATAGTTCAAAGCAAGTAATCCATATTTCAAGTTAGACAGTTCATAGGTAATAGTTCAAAGTTCACAATGATACTTATGATTCACAAGATAATAATATATATACTATTATTTATTTGTTTACATTCGATTGTTTGGTTTTCAGAATTTGATAGTTCATAGTTTACCAGTGAGAGGTGGTTCATAATTTACACTATATTGTTTATAGATCACACCGGACAGTTTATACTCTAGATCTCACTTTATAACTTACGATAACTTAAGGTTTACACTTGGCAGCTAAAAATTCAGATTTGTTATTACTTGAAATAATCTCTTGACAAGAAAGTTAATATTTTATACATTATCATTGAAGACACACACACACACACACACACACACACACACACACAAACACACACACACACACACACACACACACACACACACCCACGTAAATACTCTTGTTCTGTTACCTGGATATCTCGGTCGCGTTTCTGTCCATACAATGAATAGAAATACATAGTGTTATAGCGTAATCTATTAAAAGCTTCTCAGTTCATTGTCCAACAGCATCATTGTATACAGATATCTAGAAACACAGGGTTAAGAACGTGTCGTGAGGACCAAAGTGAGCCTAGGGTTTATCAGTGTTGTATAGAGCGCGTGTCTTGTGTACTGGGGGGAGGACGAGGTGATAGCAGGGTTAAGGGTCAATACTTTTCTCTTGTATTATATTACTCTTCCATCACCTGGAGATGTGCCCCCCACCACCACCCTCTGAATAGATTGAACAACATAAACAATATTATATAGTTAACAACGGAGATACAGAATTGAGGGATTTTAATAGAAGTAATGCTGACTCTGGTTTTAAACTGCTGTAAGTCCTAACTGAGAGTAACTGTGGATTCAGGGAGAGAGTTCTGTATGAGAACAGTCTGGGGAAAAAGATTGGAGAGCCTTTGAATCTTGCTTTTGTCAATTTGCACTGCAGACCGATGAGCTTAGGAAACACGTCTAATGGCTTTGAGTGTGCTTGAGAGTCGTGTATATATAGAATGATACTTATGAGGAACTTCGGCAATACAGCAGCAGTAAGACCAATGATTCATTATATATAACATAAGTAGAAGGTAGAGACAGTTATCACTAAGTTATTTTTGTATTAGATATTAAAGAAGACTGTAGGGAGAGAACGTGTGGACTCCGAAGGTTGTGTCAGGTGTTCTTCATGACAGCTCCTTTGTACATGTTTAACTAAACTTGGTGAGACTTGCGTGGTTATTTATGATATTATTCACTAATTTATACAAGTTGAATTTTTGGCTCTATCTTCGCAATAAGAATATTATTACATGAAGCTATAATGGAACGTTCGGGTATTTTGTTGTTGAAAAATTGCTTTAATTATAAACTGTCGACGAAAGAAAAGGAGAAGAAATAAAACAAAACAGAGTGGTAGAAAGCACTCACACAGGTTCTTCATTTAGATGAAAGATCATTAGCAGCACCCGATATTCTATAGTTAGATTGGAAGAATTAAGTGACAAGGAAAACACTGGAGGAGCTCCTCGGGGGACGGGCTTCCTGTAGCACTTTGTGATTGACTCTCGATATGTCTGTCAACTGATGAACCCTCACCGAAGTCACACGCAGAGAACAACAAGATAAAATAAACATAGAAGGGATCATCTGTCAATAAAGTCAAGCTGGTTCTCTGAGAGGTTTAGAGGATTAAGACAGGTGAGGTCTTCCTTCCTCGGAACTGGTTGAGTTATTGCTTGTGTCCAAGGAGAATAAAAGCTCGAGTTTTATTACTGAGGTGATACAACCGAGCGGAGGATAGCCCAGGAAGAACTTGATCGACGTCTATGATTGACTGACAAAATCAAGATAATCCATTTTTTTTAAATTGAGATGGCGGAAATGAAACCTTCCAAGTAAAATTAGGTATAACATGTGGGAAAGGATTTGAACTATACTTTTATCTTTCGTGGTCAACAACACAGGAATAAAGATACGTCACTGAAAAAAAAAATTTCACGTAACCTAAAAATAAAAATAAATCAAACAATATTTAAGTCGAGCAAAAGTTCAGGGACCTCAATTAGTAATACCTTAAGGATAAGTTCACCACATCTCATATAATTGATATTTGATTTTATATGAATCTCTAGAGGAATATCAACTATGACGAAGAGAATGAAAACAGGGAAAAGAAACGCTCGCTACCACACCCACTTTAAGTACCACTCCCAGACGACCAAAACACATAGTGCTCCCACACAGAAGAAAAATGGAATTCACTGAGCTAAATTAAAGAGCTGCAATAGTGTTGAGAAGAGTCAGCCGGTGCAATGTGTTCCAAGAAGACAAAGACACAGATACGAGAGTGTGACCTGTCATTGAGGTACCCACGTGACTTATCGAATATCTGTGAAAAAAAATATTCTCACAGCTTTATTTTTACAGGACAAGAAGATCGTTGCTAAGTGTGTGCCATATCACTCTCGTGGCACTTGCAAGTATCAGTAGTACTTATCAGAAGCTTAATGTTTACAGGTCACATTGAGTGGGAAGTGTTGCTAAATAAACTATTTGCTCTGCCAAGTGTTGTATACAGATATGACAGTAGTGCACAAAGTATTGTGAAATGTTACTTAAGTAAAAGTATGGTTGCTGGGGAAAATTACTTCAGGAAGAGACAAAAGCCTCAATGGAGATTCCTTAAGTAGAGGTAAAAAAGTAACTAGCTTTAAAATTCCTTACGTATTGAAAGTAAAGAGCTATTGTCCTCAAATATAATTTATGCATAGTGATGAAAGCCAACCCTATTTTGGGACTAAATACGCACATCCTTCGTACCTACTATAAATTACCTCTGACTCTTCCCCCTCGAATCTTACGGCAGTGGCGGTAACCCATGTGACTGTGACTCGTGGTTTCACATGCACAGCCACTCAACTTGGTGATTCCTTCGACACATACTTAGTGTAACTAAGAGGCTTAACTTTGTAAGTGAAGTAGATTACCTGCTTCTGACTGACTGATAGGTTACTAATCCTGGTACATCAATAACCAGGACTGTAAATATAATAGTGATACGTAATGGTTCTGATTGGTTTATCTGAACTCAGTCTATGGCGGGTACATTACTTAAACCGAAAAGTTAAAATTAAAAGTGCAAACAGTTTTATTAGTAAAGCACTTGTAAGTACACAGTCATCCAGAAAGATAAATGGGGAAGTAAAAAAAAAGTACTTCTACTTCGTTACTAGACACCATTGTTTGTATACACCTCCTTTGTCTCAGATCAGGGAATGTTTATGGAGAATATTGGGGAAAGTCAAGTAGCTTTCTTAATTCCAATATCAATAAACCTCCCAGGTGTAGTACCAAAGAAAAAATTTAAGTATACAGAACCCAACAATAAGACTCGGCTGGCCTTCGTTCACAGCATTGTCGAACCTCTCCCTTTTTTCTTCTTTAAGCAAATATTTGATAAGAGAAACGGAGTTTGCTCCTCAAAAATTCTAAAGGGTATTGTTAAGAATAGACAATTTTATGCACTTTCAAACTTCAGCCAAAAGTTGAGAAGAAAAGCTGCCTTCAAGAACGGTTTTAATATTACGCAAACTTTAGTTTTTCTTTCCTCGGCGACTTATGTGAGAGTCTTGAGGAGAGGGGTGGGTGGTGAGGGTGTGGGCGGAGGTTGAGAGGTGGGAGTGTGGGTGAGAGGCAGGTGGTGAGGGTGTGGGCGGGGGTTGGGAGGTGAGGGTGTGGGGCGGTGAAGATGGGTGGGAGGTGGATGGAGGTGTGTGGTAAGGGGTAGTTAGTGTTGCCAATTTAGCTACTTTGTCACTAGATATAACTATTCTAACTTTCACTTAACGATATTTTGGACTTTTAGCCACTGCGGAAATCTTGAGCTTTCATGTAAACTCAAGCAATATTTATTTGTGTTCTCGTGGAGATAAGACATGCAGATCAAGTAACAAATTTTTAATACGTTTCTATAAGATTTTTTATTTGTCTTTTATTTATTCATTTGTTCTCTCTTAATTCATGCTTTAATTATATAACTTTTTCTTATGCATATGTATTTGTTTACTTACCTGTCTAACTCTTATCAATTTTTATAATATATAATTCTAAATGTGTGTGTGTGTGTGTGTGTGTGTGTGTGTGTGTGTGTGTGTGTGTGTGTGAGGTTTGTTTAGGTTATAGGTACAGTAGTTACTGTGGTTTAGATATGATGAAGCGAGGTTAAGTAAGGTCAAGTGATGCGAAGATAGGTGGATGGCTCCAACACCGACGTCTGAAAAAAAACACACGCCATCGATTGGTCTTATCTATAATTTTCCGGTCACGCGATTCAACAATTTCTGTGTTTTGCTCGTTGTATGAAAACTGATTCTGAACAGGAGAGAAGCTTTCAGTTCGTCCTCAAACCTGACCTTATTCGCGCGTTAAAAAAAACTGTTTTGATATGTCAACAATTTGCTTTTCAAAAGTGCCTATTAGTGGTTGCAGCTGTGAAACAAAAAATACGAAAAAGAAAAATATATATTTATAGTTTTCTCTTGTATTCTTATAAATGATATGCATCAATGACACTTAAGGTAGATATCAACATATTCATTGGAGTATTTTTTTCCTTTACAGCTGTGTGCTATGTGAATTATCCTCTCACTAGGAACCCAGTCATCAAGCGGTTAGTCTTTATGAACTAGTCAAGGTCAGTCACCTTACAGTTGTACAAAGATTTATTTCGTGATACTCATAAGACTCTAACGAGTTCCAACCCTAAAACACTCGCAGCTCGCGGGAAACAGTTAAATGCACAGCCACTATAATTGCTTCAACTCATTATTCATATGAAGCACACTCTCTCTGCTTCAGGCTACTGTACTATAAGGTTCTAGATAAACTCTAAAAGGTGAAGGTCTGTGTTCACGGAAATGATTGTCGTTCACCTTTACCATCAAAGGTTCTCAAAACAACTGATCTCAACTTAGCTGAAAGCTGACGTGGTAACCTTTAATCCCAGTTATTCTATTCGTTCTCGTCCAGTGAAGATTTGTACGGTACCTGATCACACACACGCTTAAGTCAGCCCTTATTAGATAACTTTTATCCCACCATTAATGTTTCTAAATCTTTGTGATCTCTTTTTTACTGGAAGGAACAGTTTCCCAAATTACCGATCATGTCTCTACTACTCCTTCGTCAGCCTGTGGAAATACGGCCTGAAAGAAACAATCAGTTGTCAGATCTCAAGAAGGAATTAGCTGGTTATTTTAATAATCTATCTGTTTCCCTGGAAGAAACCCATCAGGTGACTACCAAGGTTTGCCGGACTCAATTATGGTAACCAATATCTATCTAGTTACAGGAGGCTATCAGATAACTTCAACCCTCACCAACTCCAATGATGAACAAGTTACTTATTATGTTCATGCGTTTAACAGTTTTGCGCTCTACTGTATTTAGTCCTGGTGAATGACATTAAAGGTTCTTTATTTCTATTTCCCACTTTCTACTCTTTATCTCTTGATATTAACAAATGAAAATATCTGCCTTTTTTCGAGGGCTCGCTGGTCACTTGAACATCGTTTTCGGTTCATGCCTTAAGTCTGACTTATCGTCATTTATCATTTCAAGTGGCGGATCTAGAATTTTTGTACGGGTGGGACACTAGCGAGATGGGAACGATTCTCAATCACCTAACACATACAAACCTTTAATGGTCAGTAGCTTATCATGGTGAGACGCCGAGCGAAAGATAATCAATTTTTTACTGCAACAAACTAATAACTTCAAATATTACAGTTCGATCATTCGGTTTAATACACATATTGTTTGATTCCATAATTGAACAGTGACGTAAGCTGGTGAATAATTTTAGAGTCAGGGAGTTTGATATATTTCTGTGATATGATTTCTGAATTCTTCATAATAATCATGTCATTTAACTTTTCTTTCAAATTATATCTAAATAAAACTGATTGACTTGGTCGCCTAATGGTGCCCTGATATGTTATGTAATGACATTGCTTCCTGCCAGTGACTAAACAGCTGTCATGGTGGTACTTCTTCTCACTAGGAACCAAGTTATATGAAACTTGCAACTACATATAAATTTAATGCATATGACGTCTGTTCCGAGAAAATATCAATACAATAGTTATGATTCCTACGACTCCGAGCCAAATTAATATTCCTCGGGAAGTTAAACTATAAATAAAACTCGAAATACTTTACGCACGTTATTAATGAATTTAAAACTATACTGTACGACACTCAACTAATACCATAAACAAAGTCGACTGTTGGTAAGCTGTACATTCTTGTATAAACTTTACCAATAGGAATACAGTAACTCACGTGTATGTGTCTTCTTTAGTACAGGATTTGACAATATTTAATAAACACATTAGGATTATTGTGATTATAATTTACATGTTCTAGAATTGATCAAAATGACTCAAAATTCAGAGTAATTCTTCTGTTATATTTATACAAACATTAGTTTCTGGCTCAATGGTAAAGTCTCTATATTTACACACATTAGTTTTGTTTTGCATTTGAAAGGATATAAGATCTATCAGCGTCAACTTGTTTACGTACTGATGGTGTACAGTTGCTATTATGTGACGCAGAGTATCTTACCTTGTATTGTTTTCCCAAACCGATGATATTGGTCAATAATATTTTTTCGCAAAATCTCTAAAACTGTGGAAGACTTGAGCCATTTCCTTGTTATTATGTAAGACCGATCTGCTGCACCGAGGTCGGGAAGGGCTGTACCAAGGTCAGGGAGGGCTGTACCAAGGTCAGGGAAGGCTGTACCGAGGTTAGGAAGGACTATACCGAGGTAAGGAAGGGCTGTATCGAGGTAACCCACATTATTTGTGCTGCATCTGAATATTGTTGTCTTTAAAGCCTCCTAACCTTCCTAAACGTTTTGCCTAGCTGATTGGTATCTAAGACTGACGTAAGTTAATACATTTTCAATATCAGCGGACTCTAGTGTACTGATTCACAAACCTGGTATGATAGTGGAGGGTAACATAAAACATTTAATTAATATCTTAATGGCCTTGTTGTAAAAAGCTGTTTAAACGGGCAAAGAGAGGACAAGAGAGAGTTGATGCAGGAAGAGGAAGCTCTGTAATCGTGAGATAAAAACAGTAGCATCATGGTCATCTGGTTTACATTTATAATCCACTGAATTATGAATATAATACTAAAAAGTCTGATATGAAGTAATGATAGCGAACTAATGGTGTTGACGGATGAATAAAATTTATAAGTTTTTGCCGACAAAATACTTTCTCTTCCGTCCTGTAATAGTAGAGACGTTAAGAGTATTTCTATAATATTCACGATAATTCTGGGATATTTTTTATAGGTACGGTAAGTAAACATGACCATCGACAAGATGATGCGTCCGTCAACAATGATCAGCGAGGCCGATACGGGCATCGGAAAAATCTCCGTAAAATATTTACGTAATCATTTCATACTGCCAGCAGCACTTCTCATGTTGCTCAAAATATTTATAATGTGAAATATTGTGAGATGCGAAAAAATAAAATAGGTGAGATCAGGTTCAACGCCATTTTTACAAGCTACACATTCTGGGTCCCCGAGGAGATTGCAATTTACTCCAGGGATATGTTTAAAACTCATTTAACTTCGCATCAATAACTCATTAATATATTTTGGCGAAGTGTAAAAAAAAAAATAAAATAAAATGAAGTTTCATGCAATCGATGAACTCATATAATATTTCATACATATTACATGGTGAAATACGACACCTCTTTCTCTCTCGTAATTTCCCCCACTATTCTAATTCACCACTAGCGACGCTCCTACCACGAATAATTAATCAGTTATTCTTTCTCCCTCTACAGCCGCCTCATGATCATATCAGCCCCTAGTCCCCGGTTATTACTCGACCTTAAACCAATACCTGTTACCATCTCTATTTGTTTATTTACCTTTGCAGATTTATTTTTAGCACAGCTATACATGACGAGTTCATTGCACCTGATTGCTGTGTTCCCCCACCACAACTGGTGTCTGGGTGTATGCCCTTTCATTTTGCAGAGGGAACTGATGCAATACCCTGCTGGGGAAGCTGTCAATATTTTCTGATTCACTGGGGATACAGAGTTGGTTATCGAACATTTTTATGATGGGGACGCGGCAGAGGAGCGTGTGCCTTCAATCTGTGTGAGGGGATGGATGGACTGCGCGAGATTAGATGGACGCAGGAACAGCACTGCGGGCAGTGCAGGAGGGGGGGAGTTGGTTAAGACATACTGCCAGAGAAACACAACGATGACCCCTCACTGTAGGTGGTAGATGATAGCTGATGGCGGGACACGATAATACTGATGACGTGTTGTGGTGGTCGGGGGATGATGACTAATAGAGGGAGGAGCGTGATGACGAAGTTATGACGTCTTGTGGTGGACCGGGGATGATGACTAATAGAGGGAGGAGCGTGATGACGAAGTTATGACGCCTTGTGGTGGTTGTGGGATGATGACTAATAGAGGGAGGAGCGTGATGACGAAGTTATGACACCTTGTGGTGGTTGTGGGATGATGACTAATAGAGGGAGGAGCGTGATGACGAAGTGATGACGCTTTGCCGGGAGATTAGATAATATAAATTAATCCAAATACAGTATCTGGTAAATAGCACGTTGCCTTCTTGATCAATAAAAGCTGCTCCATAAGAAAACAGAAAGCTATTTGTACATAAACCTCAAGAATGATTGCAGTTCGCTAAATTTTATCGATGTCCGAACAGACACTGTCATGTCACGTTATAATTTTCACCTTTTCACCCAATTTTATTAATATTTTGGACACATCTACTATTAACCCCCTGTGCACGAGCTCTCCTCTGAGCTCAATAAAATCGTCTGGTATTAGCCAAATGAAACACTAAAAGTGGCGTCCCCGTAGTGAAAGGGTTAATGAAATAGCTAATTTAAGTTGCAATAAATTCCTTACTTTATCTGAAGCAGCGGTGTTATGGTACTTATTAGTTTTGAGCCGCTTCTAAGTTGGAGAGTATCAGTGGTAGAGTGTTGCCTTCAGCCTAAGTAAACGTATGATGGTACAGCTCACCTGGGATTCTAGTCGAACCATTATTTCTCGTGTTATTCATATACAAATATGTCTTGGTTAAAAGTAAAAGTTTAACAGTCGTAAATCACACGCTTCGTCTCTAAAGGTCGTATCTCTCTTAAAAGTTATCCCAACACCATGGGATTTGAATTTTTAATAAGAGTTATTCTTAGAAGGTATAACGACACCATAAATTAGACAAAGAAAGGATCCGTAAGAGCAAAGTTTCTTTTATGGTCTGCTACAAAACTATAAATGACCGCATCTACTGTATTACCCGTGACTCCCATTAGAGCTTGACACACATATCTATGAAATAAATATGTACATTTTTTTATCTGTTTTTACAATAACTTTTCGGCTGAGTGTAAAAACATACACTCTTGCCCATAATATTCCTACCAAACTCTGGGTGTGTAAAAGTTGGAACACCCGAAAAACAATGAAACATAATTTATATTTTTACTTAATTATGAATGACGCCAATCAACTTTCGAGGACTCTACGCTGTAACTTTATTCACGTGGAATTTTCTTAATAGTATTTCTTTTTGGGTCTCAGAAGCTTTTTAGGACCTTGACTCTCTCTTGCTGGGTCTTCGGATGTACCCACTGTGGTGTTTTTCCTTCCACCACATTGTCAAGACCGCAAGATGTCCAGCTGGCTTATAGAATTTATCCTCATTTAATCCCTTAGCACAGAGCAATACTTTCACGATTTTTCCTTCCATTTTCTTGCTTCGTTTTAGTGAATTCTGATCTGCCCTTTTCCCAATACATTCAGTTGTAGTTAAATTTATTAGTAGATGGATGATCGTTAGACAGCTATTTTCTCTTGATATTTTAAAACTTCTTAACTAGGCCATTAACTACTTATACAAAATCTAACTACTTGAATTTCTGAACGTATCGGTCTTTGTGGCTTCGTCCTAAATGATGTTACACTGTCGTCTGTTGTGTGACCTCGAGTACTGTCACTGAACCTGTGTTGTAAGTCGAGATGAACTAATTAAGATTATAGTAACCTTGGGAAAGACATTCTCTTGAAACAACCAAATTATTTTAATTATCTGAGACAAGTATGTACACAAGTTAATACCAATCACTATCCATAATTAGCAAAGATATTTCATTTTTGACAAGTATTATTCTTATTTATTTTGCTAACACATTTGTCATTAGTCTCATGATCACTCCAGTATGTACTCCATTTATTGTGTTTTCGTTTCTTAATCATTGCAGAAAGAAAAAAAATACATCCTTCGAAATATCTCATAACTTCAGGCAGTTCCTCTATATCAACAATATTTTCGACAATCTTCTAAAGTCAGTTTGTGCGTTCTTGCTGCTCTCCTGGAGTGAGTTTCTCCTGATAACATGAATATAGCGTTGCTTTCACAGACCTTAATTCAATCCAGCGATCCTCCCGCGTGATTCTGGTATTCATTTTACCGGAAAGACTGATGAAATTCTTTGCGCTGTGAAATCTTCCAACTCGTAGAACTTTACGATCAAATTCTGGAGAAATCATACACTGGATTTTCTTTGTCATTCTATATTTCCTCATCACACTAGATAATTTAATATCTTTGGTGAATCTTTTTCTTCAGGGAAATATTATGTAGACCTTTTGTGCAAGAACATATAACATCACGATTGACGACCGTGGTTGGAATCCTTTTGGGAAATCCTATTTTGTTGAGATCAAGACGCATTACCAGATGCCTTCAAAGACTAATTTATATGTTCAGGGACCAGCTCCTCTTCTTTCATTGGTACATTAGCTAATATAGTTAACGAACAACTCCGGCAAGGGAGATATGAAATTTCAACATAAACTAATCTCTATCAATGTATCATAAAGTGTTATGTTTAGGGCATTGTGTTATTATCTGCGCTTCTTTCAACGATACAGAGGCTCCCGTATTCGTGGTTCGGGTAAGTTATCGGTTTTGAGAAATTTACTCAAAGAGCAAGGTCATTGTAGCCATGGTCTGAATTACCGCAATGTTTTATGTCAGTCATGTTGGTGCCAAATTACTAAACTATTTAATTTTATTCTTAATTGTAAAACTAGGAGGAAGAAAAAATAAAATTGGACAAAAGGCATAAACTATTGAATCCAAGAAATACATTTAAATAATTAAACAAAAATCAATCGAAATACGTGTCTGGACGTTAATGGGGAGGAAAGACCTGTAATGTCCTATACTTTTAGAACCCAAGCCGACACAGCTAGACTAGTATCTCATTATCCTTTCTTAAATAATTATGAATCGAGTCTATGTAGCTAAGCATCTCCTCTCTTGACTCTCTCTCCTCGAGGTTTATTTGGATGGAAGAAAAACACCCGTTGGTAAAAGTCTTCAACCTGTAACCCCCCCCCCCTCACACACACACACACACACACAAAACACACACACACACACATACACACACACACAAAACACACACACACTCCCGCTTTAGGAGGTAGGACCCCGTGCAGAGTCACCGTACTACGTGTCTGGCACATCTCTATGAGAATAAAAGGGAGACACCTTGTATCGCCTCCCCTCCACCAACTCCCCTTCCTCCTTCCCTTTAATAGGATTAAGGGATTCTCTATCCCCTCTCTTCCTCCATTCCTTAAATTGGAGGCAAAGGTTCCCAAGGGACAGCATTTGTTCCTCATTCCGTCCCTCAGATGGGGGGGGGGCAGAAGAATCATCACAGCCATCAACCCTCTCTTGGCCTTCCTCAGAGCACGTGCAGGAGCCACGAAGCAGCAGCGCCCCGCCGTGTACCTTAACTCTCATATCTTAAATCTGGAAGCACTTCACATTCACTCTTAGGTCAATCAATGAATGAATTTATGCATATTACCGGCAAGAAAAACGATATTATGTTACAATATTCTATATCATTAACTTTGTATTGAGTCCGGTTTCTATAATGATCATACAATATACTGAAGAAAACAAGACAACAGAAGATTTTTTTAAGACTGCATTAGCCATACGTAAATAAAATCATTAGATACGCAGTATTTATTTCTCTTAAGACAAAAATATCTCGAAATTTGAGGACGCTGTTTGGTACAATCATCTTAAAAGGGTTAAATCTTAGTCTTCAAATGTTTAGACTACAATCCTAAGAGTTAAATTATCCTCAAAGGGTTAAACCATCGTCTTTTAAGGGTTGAACCATATTCCTCAAAAAAGTTTAAAATCGTCATCCTCTAAACAATCATTCTCAAAGCGTTAAACCTTATTCCCGTTAAAAAATAATCATCCTTTAAATAATATACATGTCAGTAACCGAAAAAAAAAATATTAATGTAAATTAATGTTTGAGATAAATCAGGTAAAACTCAGGCGGCCAAATTCACCATTATTCCTGGTGGGAGAGACGCGTGTATATTTTACTTTATTTTGGTGTGAGGATGGCAGCCAGAGCCTACAGGATCCACCCATAAGCCGCGAGAATTCTACCCGATATACTGAGGCAACTTTGGGGAGGAGACGTCGGTAGGGAGAGGAAGTCGATGAGAATGAAGAGAGACACGAAGATAGGGAAGGAGACGAAGATTGGGGAAAGAGGAGGACTAGGAGGAGGAGGAGGAGGAGGAGGACCAGTACAGCCGAGGAGGATGAAGACATAAGAATGGAGTAATCGAGGAGGATGGGAAGAGTTTTCTTAAGATAGGTAGAAAGGTGAGGGGTTAGGTGAGGTCATAGATGAAGAGAGACGAAGGTGAGGAGGATAGAATCGAGGAGGGAGGGAGCATTTAGCACACGTCAAGGCCATCTTCGACTTTCATGACTGGGGAAATGTTATATGCCGATCAGAGTACCGGCCTCGTATCTGAGGGTTGGTGACCACAGTCCTCCACTCTAAATGTACTTCGGTTGTTTTTTAAATTTTTCCAAGATATTGTATCTCTCTGGGGACCTGGATTTTAATTTAATTCATCCATCCCATATGTCTACCTTCCCTTGGCCCTCTTACCTTCAACTTTGTCCATTAATATGTCTGTTATTATCCCTCATCCCTAATTATAGGACCAAAGTATCTTTTTTTTTTGTACATTTCAAGTAATTATTTTGAGGTTTCTGCCAGCCTTTGTAATTCTTCATTTGTTTTGCTCTCAGTGTAACTTATTCTTAACTTTCGCCCATAACACCACATTTCAAAGGCCTCTAACATCTGTCTGGTGTCTGCTGAGTTTCCACGCTTCTGACTCATGCAACAGTCCTGACTATGTATAACCTTTAAGATGCTTTTTTTCTAATTGAAGTTAATGTCCCTTTTTATTCAGGCTTTTGTTTAATTTAATGCTGGTTTTGCTTGACTTATTCTTGTTTTGAATTCTTCCGTACATCTACCATCACAGTTAATGTTACTTCCCAAATATACAAACATTTTCCACTTGTTTAAGTTCCTTGTTGCCTACCATAATTTTTATTTTAGAATTTGTTTCCAATTTAGAAACAACCTTTAATTTCGTCTTTATAGCATTAGCTTTTAACTCATATTTTCACCTTTTCCCACTAATCTATTTACCAGTTTTTGTAAAGCCTCTTCACTATCTATGATAAGAGCAGTATCATCTGCATAATGTATATTCGATATACTTTACCATTAACTTTTATTCTTTCATTGTTACTTAGTAATCCTCTCATTAAGAATTATGACTATACATTATACAATGTTGGAGATAGAACACAGCCTTGTCTTACTTCATGTCTAACTGTGAACCAATTAGAAGGTCCATTATTTACAAACACTGCGCCTTGCTGTTGACAGTAAAGATTTTGTAGAATTCTAATATCTCCTTCATTAATGACTGTTTTTTCCAAGACATCTATAAGATGATTGTGTTTTACCTTATCAAAAGCTTTTTGAAAATCACCAAAGCAGATGTACAAATTTCTTTGGACCTCTGAAGCCCTTACATTCAAAATTCTCAAACCAAATATACAGGTAACTTCTCTAATTCCTTTTCCTTTTCAAAATTCATTTTGTCTTTAGATAACTCACTCTTCCTTCAAAAATTTATTCTACTTCAAGTTATATATATATATATATATATATATATATATATATATATATATATATATATATATATATATATATATATATATATATATATATATATATATATATATATCACATAGTATGCCTTGGTGTATGCAGTATGTAAATAAGAATATAATTTCGTCCTTTTTTTACTCCACGCTCAAGATAACACAACAAATCGTTATGAACAGAAACAGATTACCCAAAAGACGCAGTAAAGTAAGAAAATAACCCGCCCAATTCTCTTGGCAGTGAAAAGCGTGTGAAAAACTTACCTCCAACCCAGTTGTTGTGGCGGAAGACTGAGCACCACTGCCTCCCCCACCCCTACATAACTGGTAAGGAGCGATGGGGAGGGTTACAGAGAAGGAAGGAGAGGGAGTATGAAGGACTCCCAGCATGAAGAGAACAAACACGGAGAAACTTTCATACTACAATTAGGAGAGGATTGTTAAATTTGTTGTTAATTTCATGGAGATGTTACGATTTGTTCGGGTATGTAAATAAGAACATATACTTTCGTCGTTTGTTACTCCACGCTCAAGATAAACACACATAATATACTGAGGGATGACCTGCTTCAGTCACAGGACAGTTTATTGTAAAGTAAAAGAGAAAAATACTTGAAGTTAATAAAGATCTATGATGTGCAAGTTCTCAACTCACTAAAGATGACTTAAAGCTGAACAAAGTCATTGCAAATATTCATACATATGGAAACCAGTATTGGGATTATCAAAACATTATATAAAAATTATTTTCCCGTCTCTTGTGAACAGAGAGAGAGCATCTAGTTATTGTAGAGTCTCAGTACGAATTCGCCATTTCTTGGCCACCAAAACGTAAGTTTACCACATTAATATCTTGTTCTTCTTCATTTACACCAATGTGGTCTGTTTAAATATCGATGCATCTATTTTTTCCCCAAACTGGAACAGATACACAAAATCTTGATACAAAAATATCACAATGCATTTCTGTTTCCTGCTCCGTGATATTTTATACTCAGAGACTTAATTTTCACGCACCACTGGATTTAATCTTGGCCATTTCATCTGATCACGAAGAATAATGGAGTGTCACTGTGGAGAAGAATCGTGAATGAAACAGAAGAGAGAATGGAGACGGAAGTCCAACTGGCAAATCAACTAAGTGAATGAAGGAAATATTTGTGTAACATTCAAGTGATTTGTATTTCTTGTTTCACTTTCTTATATTCACATTAACTTCTGGATAAATGGCTTCCCTTAAGTTTGTGTTGTAACTTCGTTCATTTGTTCCTCATCACTTAATTGACGTTGTGGAAGAGGTTGGTAGACAGACTTACAGTTGATGTCATATTACTGCGCTTCAGCCACTAAGGCCTCTAACCACGTATTTTAGGTTAGTATACAGAATACTCTTCGTCATCAACGATTAGAAATTAAGAGATACTTCTTTCTGGTATATTTGCAGTTAATGTTTTAATATACTAATGCGCTTCAACAATTAAAGGGCTGGATTCGCTGAAGAATTTATGACCAGGTTTCTTGATACGACTCCCGCAACTGCTAAAAGGGTGATTCATTAACGTAACCGAAAAGATCGTACTTAATAGGATACGGGTGCCTCCAATTTCCGTTATTATGAGTTTTATCTCATAATTGTAAATTGTTAATGGAAGAGTGTAGTTACTAACCTTGTTGCACGCTAAAAGATAAAGACCTTCGTTGTTGAAGCGCAGTAATAATATTATAGCAACAACAAAAGTTCCCAAGGTTATGCAAGGCAGACTCAAGAAACGTTTTCTCTTCCATCCAACCTATACTAAAACGTACAGAACTGCCAGACCTACTTCAGCAAGTAGCAAGAAGGACCCTACGATTGTCTTTGCTCATGATCCTAGGGGAATTATCTTACTATGTGATGAACTGCAGCAAGATAAGAAGATCTCGTGCACTCCCTCCACATTCGCCCGTGTTAATAGCCTTAAGGTACTTTGCAAGTGGTAGTTTCCAGGGTGTAGTTGGTGATACTCCTGGCTTAAGCTAATCAAGTGTATCACAAATTATAGATAATGTATAATCTTTGTACAGAAAAGCAACAGTGGAAATCAAAATGCTAAAAAGAATAACGTCCGTCTGCAGAAACCAAGCAGAATTTTTTTCAGAATAACAAGGTTCCGAATATTATTGGTTCGATACTCTGCCCTATAATATCAAATATATATATATATATATATATATATATATATATATATATATATATATATATATATATATATATATATATATATATATATATCCTGATGTCTCAGAACAAAATGATAATTAATGTACTACAGAATCTTGTTAATTAGATGACAAATGATTAACGTAAACGCATTAGCTATTTAGCTATTCAACAGTTATTCATATATCAAATCGAGTAAATAATTTCAGAAATTTAATAAGTTAAATACTCTATAGTATTTTTATGAAGTTCAGAGTAATTTTCATCTGTAGTTTTTGCCAAACAAATAAGGTGTCGATTCCGGTTTGCATAAAAGACTTGCCCTAAATTCTGAAGATATAAGTATTTTAATGCATTAGTAAGTGAAATAACAATGATTCAAACGACTCGCTCAACAAGTGACTGAAATTCAGTTTTTCATTTGCAAGTGTATTGCGTTGTTTAGGTACACATGTGATCTAGGCTTGAACCTCATGAGACAGCTCGGGAAAAGAATGTAAAATATGTCTCATTTTATTTCTCACACACATTCATATTTCATATAAATTCAACTTGCGTTTGTAAACGCTTGTTTATTAAATTCTTGACAGGTACAGTCTAAGAAACAACTTCCTTCCCAAGTTTACTCATCTGACGCAAATATCTGTGTACCTCGTAAACAGCTGTTAGTACTGTGGAGCCTTGGAAAGGATAGCCAGTAACACCATAAATAATTACTTTCTCCCATGATCATTCGTTATAATTATATATATATATATATATATATATATATATATATATATATATATATATATATATATATATATATATATATTACCACACGGATAATAATTATGGTTACGAATTGGAGGAATTTTGCGTACGGTGATTTATTTTGATAATTTTATTTTATCATTTCCATCATGCAATAATACAGCATCTAGTTATTAGACCAGTTATTGTATAGATGTTAAGATATTCTGCCCTTTAGGATATAAGCTGGTTTAGAAGGGCTTCCGGACCCATGAGCTTCTAGACAACCTGCTGTTTGTAAAGTTCAAGGATAATTTAGTTGCAAGAGTAAATCGTTTAGTGCACAAGAACATCAAGAAGGCCACATGCCACTAAGTAAATTCATGAGTAAGGTTTAGACAATAACGTTCCTTCAATATTTAAAGTTTCAACAAGAAGAAACCTTTTGCTAAACTGACGATGGAACTTTTTACGTTGATGTGTTATGAAGAGTATCCGCTTTTTATTTTCCTATTCTTAAGGACAATAATTAACCAAAATTATCAAATGATTAATGCGTCTTACCATATTTGACTTAGAGATGATTCTTTGGATCTGATTCTTAACTGAAGAACAGAATTTTATGCCGTTGTGGGTAATGATTATGTAAATTGAATAAAAGTGAGGCTAGTTCACTCGTAACCACCGATATATTTATCATACGACGACTTTCACACACACACACACACATTTGTATTTATACAAACAATACCTCACTAGTCGAGAATCGAACCCTGGACCTCTGCGTGTGAACAGAGATTGCTACCATTGCTCCATAAGGACAACAAAAGCATTCCTCCACTTGAAAAAATGTACTGTAAATTTTACTTTGGAATACTGGCAGCCCAGTTGCCAGTGTTCCACCATAAAATTTACAGTTCGTCCGTAAATGTCATAGCAGACGACGACGGTGTCACTGTAAAACGCGGAACTAACAGAAAATCACCGTAAAACAAATACAGTGGCCAACCGTAGATTTTTTACAGTGAACCACTGTAATATTCACCTCATTTTTTTACAGTGTAGGTTTTGTTATATTCCACACAAAGTTTGTTCATCGTGCTTGTTAAGCACCGTGAACCTCCATTGGGGACTGCCCATGCCAACTATGTGATCGAAGTAGCATTTTACCGCATCCATGTAGGAAGGAGGGACAAGACGTAAACAAACCGGTGGTGTTATAAGGATGCAGCGCCGCCGTGCGTGAACCTCCCTAACCGTCCCAAGGAGAGCGTGTCATGTCCCACATCTGACAGGAGCTAATAGACTGTAAATGAAAAGGAGGTTCCTGCGTACCAACTTCCTTCCTCCGAGAGATTCAGTATAAATTAGTATTTCACAATTGGAAATGAAAATACACAAATGATACAGAAACTGAATATGTAGAACATTTCCCTTCAGTTCTTTCATTTTGTAATGTAAGATTCAACAACTCTTGCGACACTTTTCAGCGTTTCTATATTGTCGTCCATTTATCATTTATATTCAGCAGTCATCATGCTTTGGATTTTCACCGATAGGCTAAAATATAATTTTCCATCAGGGTATTGGTATTCTTATTCTCAGCTCTCAGGTTCGCCAGTATCTCTGCCTCTCATCCAACTCCCACAGCAACGATATTCATCCCACGTCCACCCAAAATCTTCCCTATCTCGCACACATCTTTCCATTCCACCGATGCCCCTACAAATACTTCTCCTCCGTCATCTCCACATACTACCAGACTCCTCCTCGTCCCCTTCAACATCTTCGACCTGTTTCCCCGTCATTTAGTTCATGCCTATTAATTTACCTTTTGCGTCATACATTCATTTTCGATGTCCCATCCTGACATTCCTTCCCTAATCCTTCCCCAAAGCATTCCTACCCACGTCTCACTTCATTCCTGCTTACACTCCTCGTTATATAAGGTGTGTTTATCTTGTTCAGATATTATGCGACTATCAATAGGTGGTATCGGGACACGACAAGTATTATATGTAAGGTCAGCTGGGCGGATCAGCTCAGCAACAGCTCCACACCTTCCTGACCACCGGGCTAAGTTTAGGTGGGTGTGTGTGTGTGTGTGTGTGTGTGTGTGTGTGTGTGTGTGTGGCCTTTTCTAGTTTTCTAGCAATAAGAAAGGGTATTATTTAACACACACACACACACACAGACACACACACACAGACACACACACACACACACATCTCGAGTGATTTTATTAACCAGTAGAGACAAGCACGGAAGCACAGTTGGTATATACGATATGAAACTCATTAAGAGTGTGTGAAATATGGTAATTAACGAAGTGCTAGACGTAAGTAATGTAAGAGAAAGCAATTAGCATTACAGAGGGCAAGGTGGGAGATAGGAGTTATGAATAAAAATGAATTATGCTTGGATAGTGTGTATCCTGCAGGGTGACGATGCAAATATATGTACTTTGTTGATATAGAAATTTAAGCAAAGTACTGTACGTACGGCCCAAGATGCCTATAGGCCTAAGAGGCGACTACATTCCCCATTACTATAGTGATTGATATAAGACAAAACTCGATTTAGCCACTGAAGGGATATATTCTGGTCCCCTTACTATCATTGTTAGAAAAATCAATATTTTTACATGTTTCATTCTGTATTTCCGACCAGGAAAACGTAGTAATTTGAATAACTTTTTTTGTTTTGTACTTCTCCTTAGTCACCCCTGAAGATGTGAATTACACGAAAGTGCTTGGGAACTTCGTGTTTTCTTCTTTCCTTGCGGTTATCAGCATATATCTGGATCACGCGTACCCACAGTGATTTACTTGCATATATATATATATATATATATATATATATATATATATATATATATATATATATATATATATATATATATATCATGTAAATCCACAATGAAAACGTGGATAAGATAAATCTTGATAAAATCACACGGGAAAATGGAAACAACGGAGCACCTTAGCTTTCGTCTTTATTCAAGACATCTTCAGAGGCAACTGGACTACATGGACAGAGAGAGGCTTAAATATACAGGGTGACCTGCATCTGAAAGCAGTGCCTTGTTCGTTCATTTTAGGAATAATAATCACCCCATTGCTTGGGAAAAAAGCTTAGAAGTATTTAAATCATCTTGTGTCACAGAAAGACTTCTGGTTGAAGCTAGTTTGATTAAGGAATTAAAATCAATAAACCTAAGTGATGGTCAGTTCAAAACTGATAATATGTTACATAAATTTATTTGTCAGTGGCCCAAGGTTAAAAATGCTTTGAAAACGTTTGATCTAGATGTATGATAGTTATTTTGTGGGTCCATTATTTTTGACCTGATCTGTCTAGTCACGTCAACCCCCTTCTCTTAAGCTCCTCTACATGTGTGTTGGTGTGGGGATTAGTGGATGACATCATTATGACCTGACCTCATGTTTTTAAGGTCACCCTGTATATTTAAGCCTCTCTCTGTCCATGTAGTCCAGTTGCCTCTGAAGATGTCTTGAATAAAGACGAAAGCTAAGGTGCTCCGTTGTTTCCATATTCCCGTGTGATTTTATCAAGATATATATATATATATATATATATATATATATATATATATATATATATATATATATATATATATATATATATATATATATATATACACATTTTTTATGTAAAAATATATACACAATCTCTGTAAATTATACAGAAAATGTTTGGCAACAATATAACCAGAGAATTTAATGTTAATTTTACAAGTTTTTTTTACAGTGTAGGCTAAGCGAGATGCAATGGAACATGGATATTAGCTTGAGGAATCAATGTATGGGAGATGAACTTAGTGCACTATAGGCCATCCTCTCTCTGTGACCTTGATGATGATGCCCAACACTTCCATCATCGTACAATCAACAATCATTTGTTGAATTGATATCAGACATTTCGTTTAGGCGGTGTTGTTGTCATCTACCACGAGTCGGCGGAAAGGGTATTCAGAGTCACGTATAGTTTTATAGAGAAAAGTAGGAAGTAAAATCTTTGGAAGTCAAAAGAGGATGGTGGATTCATTTCTCCATGGCTGAACCAAATTAAATCTGTACTAAGTAATTTTGGGATGTCAGGTATATGGAAGATGTAACACCACTATAATTCAAAATGGTTAAAAAATGCTGTTTAAAGAAAATTAAAAATCATTGGATTACTCGGTGGTCATATAGTATGTTGTACATGTGCTGGGCCTCAAGACTACACATGCCGGAACAGAAATTAACTTTTAAAAAATGTTATCAATTGCTGAAGTATAATCTGCTGCCGAGGTATTTAGTAATGATCTAGTCCAATTTTCGCCTTGTTTTATACCATAAAAAACATAAAATAAAATAAACTGTTATTTAGTTCCCTTTATAGTGTTTTTCAGTCAATTTGATACAGATTTAACCTGTGTTTATCGTAAATAACAACAAACGCTCTCCCTATCATTTTCCTATTGGGTTTCTGATGACAGGCAATTTGTCAGTTCATGATGAATCATTTTCGATGTAGAATTGCCCGACAAATTCGTTGAAATACATATTTTCAGTTGATTGAGTTTCAAATATGTCGATTTCGAGTATAATACATCACAATTTAATTTTCCATATTATCCAGGAGACGGAACAACAGTGTTAAAATCTTTCCTTTTGGATGATTGTCGATGAAATGTTCATAAACATATTCTCTGAGACACATTACGAGTGACTAGCTCATGTTTCGAACATTCGTTTTATTTGCTGGATATTTCAGAATATCCTGATGATAGTCAGCATATGGTTTAGAACAGTGGCGGCTCGTGAAAAATAAAATGGAGAGACTGCAAGCCTCACACAACAGTAGGATACACAAATTTGACCTACCTCAGGTATGAGTTGTAGTTGATGTCCACGAATTCCCAGGGCATGGTAGTAGTGTTGGTGGTGATGGACCAGTATTAATTGAAAATAAAGTCCGCGTGTCTGCTCTTCGATGTAGCAAAATTGTTTATTACTATTTCATTAAAATCCTTTATTTACTTCACTCGATTTTCCATCGTCAAAGGGTAATTAAAGAAAGCACGATTTAACCACACTGTCCACACGTTGTACGAGACTGAGCTACCTTCAAGTGCGGCGGCGGCGGCGGCGCCAATAAATAACAGACATGAATCGTACAGCATTGACAGCAACTATGAAAGTAACTTAAATTTTGGTCTGATTTTAATGAAAATTCACTTAGCAACGTATTGAAAATAATTAAATAACATATAAAATGATATATTTGTTGGTAGTGTATTATTCAGCTGTCTCTCTAAAGGAATCATAGGGCTGCAGTCCTCCCAGACACTCACTGCCAGGCGTATGATTCAATAGAATTACAACGAGTTAATTAAGAGTTCACATGTCGAGTAAGTGGGTTCGTCGAGGTATCATTGGGATTTATTTGGGTATTTCTGGGGTTTGTAGTAAAACCTCTGAGATACATTGCAATCATTGGATAATCACTCAGGTTTAAAAGACACAAGACACCGTAAATATTAATGAATGTTTGATTATAATGACTTTTGTAAGGAAAACAAGATGGTAATTTGTACTTTTAAATTCATGATCTGAACTAGGCATCTCTATGTAAACAACAACTTTAAGTTCTCTGTTGCTTACCATGATTTTTATTGTAGGTTTTAGGCCCATATGCAAGATCAGTACTCCCATGGTTGTTATGCAAGAAGCGTTTTGGGCTAAAAAAAAAAGAAAGATATATAAGATTCGTTATTGGAACATGGGGAAAGAAAATTGATTTGGATGGACATCAAATGTATAAATCTGCACAGGAATAATATTTGTTATACGATATACTCCATATAGAACAGCACATGCAGAATTGTATTGTTCTTTTTAAAAGCTGTCCGTGTTTGTGTACGAAAAATGCCGCCAGCCTCTACTCGCCGTTTATATCCTCCAAATTCGCCTAACCATCATAAAAGGTAAGCCTTTAAGATAACTAACACAACTAATTTGTGTGTAGAAATGTATTGAAATCAAATTAAACTATAAAAAAGTCGTCAATGGTCTATTTGAAGAGTGGTGAGAACAGCTTCCTCTGGGATGGTGAATGACGTCCCTTATCAGAATTAATATCGACCCAATTTTCGTAATGAGGGAAATTAATAACCGTCCAGCACTACCAAAATAATTATTTCCTTAGTATATTTACTTATTAGCCTAGATTTCATATTTTAGTAAGTCCAAATATGCCAGGTAACTAGTGCTAGGTACTTCCCAGGCATGTTTCATTTGTGCATCAGTTTAACCACAATTTGCTACTAATAAGATAAATTCAGTGACCTAAATTCATGTTTTATTTTATATTCCCTTAGTGACTCAATGTATTACAAGAAAGAACTACTTTACGACTTGTTTGGGCCAACAGTTGGAGTGGTGATATTAATTAACTTTGCCATTGACAGTGGTAGAATCAAATGTAGATATATTGGCTTTGTATGTCCATGATTTCAACAAAAAATAAATAAGTCTTTCTAAAGTAAATAGAATTGATGATATTATTATCTTTTTGGCCATCCAGCGAATTTAATGATTTTAAGTTGACCGATTTTTACCAGTTAAGTTAGGTTACGTTAGATTAGTTAAGTTGGGTTAGGTTAGGTTTGGTGACATTGAAATTATGTTTTTTTCAAATGCCAAGTAGAGGTGGATGACCTAAACATTCAGTTTTTATCAAATTGATTATGAGTAGATCAAAAACATTAATCTTCTTTTTTTACAAATTCAGACCCCGTAAAATTCAAATGACAATCACTTCATGATAGATGTTTCACCCTATACACTAAAGCTACTTTATGTAAGAGGAAAAATTAGCACCAAATTGTATTGTTTAATACCAAAAGAAGTCATTGATGATAATATTTAATAACAATATTTCAGGTATTACGACCTGGTTGTCGGGACGGAACACCGTCGTAAGTCGAGGAGAGACCGTAATACATTTTCATCTTTAAACTCCTTGTATCTTACCTAACTCACCTTGTTGCTCCACTCACTTATAGCTAGATGCAATAATTGTAGAAAGTAATCACAGGTATGACTCCCTTTACCGTTATTTGTTTTTATATTACAATTCTTGGATATTCATAGATAATGAAATTATGAATCTTCAATAAATGTGATATACGTACATTCTAATGATGACAACAGAAATATGTCAGACTTGACTAATTAACTGTAACCATAAATTAACCTAAGTGAATTTGTCCTTAATCCAACCTTTAAAATATGAAAAATAGTATACTTTATTTTATGATAGGTAAGTCAGTTTCCAGTTAGGTAGGTTAGGTTAACATTTTGATATAGATCATTAAAATTTTAAAGGGGTTTTCATTTTTGTTCTACGAATTTCTCCAAAAAAAGGGATCAAAGTTTTGAAATCACCATAACAATATACACTACAGTACATTAGATACAAAAAAATTTAGTGTGTGTTGCATATCAAACCAAACAAATCTGAATTTCCTTTGGAATTTTTTATTTTTATTTTTTATTAACAGACAAAATTACCCTCAATATTTAGATGTTGGAAACTTATAAATTTAACCCTCATAAATATAGATGTTTCAGAATTCGCAAATTTAACTAACACATTATTTATGACTTTATTTTCACTTACAGGTGGAGATACAGCTGACTATAAACCTTTCACCAATACTGAAAAAATAAATCTTGGTATCATTTGATTGATGGGGAATTTTTCCGGTTCCAGGGAAGATTTTGGAATTTGCTTTCTAACCTAACCTCCGAACTGGTTCCCAGAGTCGGAACAGATAAATTTGGAGACTTTCCGCAAAATCCCCAAATTACTCATAGACCAGAAAAAAATGCAGTTTCTGGAAATGTCTGAACATATACCTTGAAGAAATCATAACATAGTGTATGCCTTAATTATTATTATTATTTTTTATTTTACACTGCATACATACGTAGATATTACGTATTAATTTATTTGTGAAATTTGTGGATGTTTTTTCTTTTAAAATCCTTTACTGTTGATCATACATATATTAAAACATATCCTGCTTTTAATAAAGGCTATATTCTGAAATAAGCATTATCATTGTACAGTTAACCCTCACTTTACGCGGTTAATGTAACCCGGAGGGTCCCGCGTAAAGTGAGGAACGCGTAAAGTGAATAACATAACATATGGGATTAATTGAAATGGAGTCTGGGCCGATCCCCAAACTCCACTTTTTGACGACACACACTATGTTGTAGTAAAAATTTTATCTTAACTTTATGATGGTATGAAAAAACAAGTAATATATAAGAGGTTAGGTTAGGAAAGATAAAGGTTAACATAGGAAAAATAAAGGTTAGGTTAGAAAACTAAAAATTAGGTGTAACACTTACGGTAGTAGAAGAGATGGGTCGGCATACGGGGATGGAGGCTGGTTCCGAGGCAGAGGGCAGATTACTGGCCCTCAGGTGAATCACCATTACTAGGTGAATCACCATCACTGTCACTTACAGTTGTCAGGGCTTCCCTGGGGGTGGTGGTCCGGCGGAAGCCATTTTACGGAACAATGGATGCGCGTTTACGCGGAGTGGCCTTGAGGGATGAAACTGCCGCGGCTAGGTCAAGCGTCGTCTTCCCTCCCTCCCTCCCCCGGGTGGACACGTCATAATACTTTAAGCCAATTACAGCTAGCAGCAGAGGGGGGTAGGGATGCATGGCCAATCACAGGTCTGATACGTCATATGACGTCAGTGATAACGCAACAAAGACACACACTGCGCAACCTTACCGCGCCGCTTGCCCAAGCGGAGGGAGGAGGAGGGAGAGGCAGGCGGGCGGGTGGGGCGAATCTAAAAATAGCGTCGCGCCGGCCACTCTCCGCGTAATGGGGTTCACGTACCGCGTAATGTGAGCACGTGAGGTTCTGGCAAGGCACCGCGTTAACGTGGAAACGCGGAATGCGGGACCGCGTAAAGTGAGGGTTAACTGTATTCATATCCTTATTATTATTACAGTGTTTATTAAACATTAAAAATGCAGGAATGATTTGCAATTAACATTGCAGACTGTATTGAGGATTTTTTTAAACCATTTTATTATCATCTTGTTCTATGTTTAACATTATTAGTCTCTGATTAGTTGGTAGAATTTCATGAGTGTATATGCCTTGTAAACAAATGTCTGCACACTAACTATATGAAGGCTCTCTGGTGAGGATCCATATACTGTACAGTATTTACATGTAATATTTTTCCAAATAAAAGACTATTTAAACAGCAGAGACTTTTCTCCGACTTCTGGTTTAGTCCATGTCTTAACATATTGTATGCATTTTTACTCCTGACATTGGGAAAGTGTTCATGTCTTGTTTTTTTGAAAGGGTATTTATTGCATTACTATAATCAGGTGGAGGAAACATTATCTCAAGTTTTCATATCTTGTAGATAACTGGCCTTGTATAATATGAAAGGAAAAATTTTGGTAGAAAGATAATTTCCTGTTTGATAGAAAACTAAGTTATGGTGATATTTTTTCAAGATTTTATCCCAATTCAACTGTACAGTGAGTTCATCTCTGTCATAACAAAATTATGATACCTAATATTGTACTTTGGTGTATTCTACTGACTTCATCCACAGAACAGGCCATAGTTCTCTTTATTACACTCACCCAACCCCAAGTTCATGAAAAACTTATAACTTTATTGTTAGATTTAATAAGGATAAAGAAGAAAGGAACAGATATTACACTCAATTCCGACGTTTTTATGGTTGTCACAGGCTTTATTTACCAATATTCACTGTAAATGATCGCATTTTATCCCCAGAATTGGCTTATAATCCAAAAAAAAGGAAAATGAGGTGCACCTTAGTTTGGGATTCAAGTTTTTTATGCTCGTAAATCGTGTAGCAAGAGCAAACGTTTCGTGCCACTGACAACGTTTTCAGGGTGCAAGCATACCAACCCCCAAGTACACCTGACTACACTATGATGACGTAGTAACAACAGACGACAGTCGGGTACCACCATGACCCATCTTGAATAATCACACAATTTTCACTCCATTGTATTACGACCGCCGGGATACCATGCATAGTGTATACCACGGCTGATCTTGTATATGGGCCTTATTTCCAACTTAAAAACAACCATTATTTTCATCTTTACAGCACCTTTACGTAAATATTTATGGGACTAAAGCATTATAATACAACTTGAAAAAAAAAATAAAATAAATACATGTAATGTGGTTTTAGCCTTAGCCATACTATCCTCGACACACCTCGGGCCACATCCCGGGTTTGACTAGCCATGCCCAGTAATACCAAAATGATTTATCAATAATTTACTTGCTGTTTCTTTAAAATGAAACTTTCTCTCAAAAACAATATCATCTTTGCATAATTCGTGAATTCGCTAAGAAACTTTAAAGGCAAATCATTGTAATTAGTTCTTTTATTTTTACCGATGTCATGTTTGGTGCCGACCTGCGCCGTCTAGTGACTCCAGGGCCATCTGACGACTGAGCGCATTACTGACACGATATCAGTTAAGGATTTATTTTTATTCGTTGACTACTCTGGCTACCTCATTCAGTCGTCTTACTCTTACAGATGTTCTGGCTCTGCTGTTACCTGTTGTTCGTCAATGACCTAGGAGGTGTACGCTTATCGTGTCTTTATTTTCCTTGTGTGGTTCCTGTGGTTTATCACGTGAAGTGTGATAAGGAAAATTTGAGTGACAGTCAATGTGTTGAATATCTGGAACAATTCTCCTGGAAATTTAAAAGTAAGCGGCATAAACTTGTTTTCTGTTCTTGTTGCTTTTCATATTTAATCCTGAGATATTTAGTTACAATAATATTTTTATCATTGGTTCACTTTTGTTTTTTGCTGGAACATTTTTAACAGGTAAGGCTTCAGTTTTATTTCATGGTCTTATTTCTTGTTATATTTTCTGTAATCCACACGGGAGGGTTTATTTTAACGTACATAATATAAATCTAGTTTAACTTGCTGTTGATTAACGAGTACAGTTTACCGCCATGATAGTACACACCAGAAGAGACGGATGGTTCTAAATATTGATGACTACAAGACAGTATTATCTAAAGTGAAGTACTACATTATAACACCAACACCACAAATTAATCGAGAGGTTAAAAACAAAAAGAGTGAGGAGAATTGTGAAACCCAAAAAAGAAATCTGTACTTAAGATAATTTTGGTTAGGTTTATCTACTGGTTCGGTTAAGTTTATTTGGTGCTTTTGGAGTGACTTTTAAGCTCGTCTTTTTCATTTTTTTTTCTACTTCCAGATTTAGTGTATTAAAACTTAGGAAAGTCACTAGAATAAGGCCACATGATTAATAATGTTTTTGATATGAAAAATGATTTACAAATTTCTTTTAGAATATCTTGCCAGGCGGTAATATTTAGATCGGTTAACAAAATTGAAGTTACAGAAAATATTTAGTAAGAGCTCGTTTGCATAATGGTGTCACTAATCGCAAGATCTAATAAGGACCTCGACCGCTAGCCGACTACGGAAACATAACTAGTGACGCGGGGTTAAACAATGGTTCCCGGGATAATCACACTTCAGCAATACAACTTGTTCACGTTTGAGGACTGTTTTACCAAGGTACAGGGGGTAAGAAACATATTGGTGAAGACCCAAATGCACAAAAGAACCTACAATGCGGTTTTTCATGACATATACCAGAACTAACATAATTGATGAACAGTCAACAATATAAAAATAAGAACGCAGAGCTAGATTCAATCCTTAAGTTCTTATACGTTCCTTAGCCTCTGGTGGATTGGGTAGAGGAGACGAGGAGTTTATTTTGGTATTTATACACCATCTATACCCAGTAAGGGACTGAAAGTAAACAATGCATTATAACTTGGTTTAGGTAGACAAACACCATTTTTGTAAACATTTTCTTTAATCTTTACTATGTGGATATATTTCTCTATTTCATAGAATTTCAGTCAGACAGAGAGAAAAAAAGACACGTATTTACTGAAGTAGCATATAAAGGTGTCCCATATGAGTTAATAACCGGGAAGATACGTTCCCTGAGGAAGACACACAAAATGAACCAACCAGAATTAATCTAACTCAGTTTAAAAACAAAGATCGTTAGCTTTGATTGGCTCGTTTTGCCCTGATGCTAATGATTTAGGCTCGTCGGGTTCCTCGGGCACAGTGTCTTAAAAAGCTGATGACGCTTCTTATGGATACTTCATACTTGTAAAAAAATTTATAAACCTGTGATGAGATCCTTAAAAAAAAACGGAAATCAGGAGCGCCCTTCTCCATAACCTTTACAGGGATTAATAATAATAATAATAATCGTTTATGTTTTAGGAACTCCACTGTGTTGTTTCCACGCCGGTGTTAAAGTGAGCTTGGGCCAGACCTCCGAACTGGGTGTTGGAAAACCAGCGGTTGTCAAATACAGACATCATGGAAGGTAAGTACCATTGTTGCACATACAGTATGTCACCTTGTAAGTGGTTTTATCACTTGTTAATTATATCTCCGGGGAATATTCGGATGCAGTTGACTACTTATTTTCCATTCTGTTGCACTGTTTATTGATGTGTGAAATTGCATAACTTGCAATATTTGAAATATTTTTTTCTCTTATTAGTTGATTACTCGTATGTGTTGAGCTCTGGGCCCTGATCCACTCTACTGCTCTGTGTGAGACTGATTTTCCTGCACGGTAATCATAGTACAGGACAGTATCCCGTTTTTCGTGGGATTCAGTATCGAGTGTGAGACTATCAGATGAATATTGCCTCCGAGACTCATCAAAAACACACGATTTGGACATATATTTAATTCTGGTGTTTCTTTTGCTCTCCTGGTGTTTGTTTTAGTCAGTCACACGAACGATTAGATGCTTAAATTAGTGAATCTGGCTTTCGTAGTAAGTTGGATGTGGATTATAATGAAGAATAGGAACCTCTGCTTATTTCACCTGTTGATTAAACACCCTAAAAAACGCTAAACCGATTGGTTAGGTTAGCATTGGGGTCACACGGGTCAGGAGTCTGGCGGGTCACATGGGTCAGGTGTCTGAAGGGTTACATGAGTCAGGTATCTGACTGGTCACATGTGCCACTGGTCAAGAATGGTGAACCGTTTCCAACTCCGTCAGACACACTAAAAGTTGGTGTTGGTGACGTATTTGCACTGAGCGTCCGAGGTTGTGTTGGTTGGACCTGGATGCTAATACGAGGTTTACTGAACTTGATATATATTTAAGAAATAAGCTGAAGGTCTAGGCAGCGACTCGGTCAGGAGGCACGCGTTTACCTTGTATATTTTTTCTCACGTATATAAAGGAGTATATCTGTTCAGTAAATAAACCAACATAAGAACATAAGAATGGAGGAAACTGCAGCGGGCCTATTGGCCCATACTGGGCAGTCCCGTTTATACCCAACCCCCTATTGCTCATATAAGCATCCAACCTATGTTTGAAGCTATTCAGCGTATTCGAGTTAATGATGATATTTGGTAACTTGTCCATGCATCCACTACTCTGTTTCCAAACCAGTGTTTACCTATTTCACGCCTAAATCTAAATTTGTCTAATTTAAAACCATTGTTACGAGTTCGCTCCTGGTTGGATAGTTTGAGTACCTTTGTTATATCACCTTTGTTTAGCCCTGACTTCTATTAATACAACTCGATCATATCGCCCCTCGCTCTACGTCTCTCGAGGGAGTGCAAATTAAGATGCTTTAACCTGTCTCTATACTCAAGGTACCTAATGCCCTGGATTAGTCTTGTCATTCTCCTCTGAATTCTTTCCAAGGATTCAATATCCATTCTGTAATACGGTGACCAGAACTGAACTGCGTAATCCAGGTGTGGTATCACAAGAGCAAGATACAGTTTTAGGATGACCTCGCTAGTCTTGTAACTAACACTCCTTTGTATGAACCCAAGTACTTTATTAGCCTTGTTACGAGCAAAAACACATTGTTTACTTGGCTTAAGGTTCCTACTTATCATTACTCCTAAATCTCTCTCGCAGTCGGATTTCTGTAAGGCATCGTTGTTCATCTGGTATCTGGTTTCCCTGTTTACATCTCCTATACTGAGTACTTTACATTTGTCCACGTTGAATTTCTTATGCCATTTTTCAGACCATTCGAAAAATTTGTTTAGATCTTCCTGTAGTTTTGCGGAGTCCTCGTCAGATTTAATAACACGTCCTATTTTAGTGTCATCAGCAAATTTGCTTATGTTGCTGTCTATGCCGATATCTATGTCGTTTATGTATATAATAAATAATAATGGTCCAAGTACCGAGTCTTGGGGAACTCCACTTGTGATGTTGCTCCAATGGGACTTAGTGCCATTAATGCTCACTCGCTGTTTCCTGTCCTGTAACCACGCCCTAATCCATTTAAGGATATTACCTTTGATGCCATGTGCTTCTACCTTTCTAATTAGTCTTTCGTGGGGGACTCTGTCGAAGGCTTTGCTAAAGTCGAGATATACCACATCATAATTGTGCCCGTCGTCCACCGATTCGAAAACTGATGAAAAGAATGTTAATAGATTAGTTAGACATGAACGTCCGCTTGTGAAGCCATGCTGGGAATCATTGATCAATCGGTGCTTCTCCAGGTGATTTCGAATAGTTTGAAATGATTGCTTCCAGTAATTTGCCTACTATTGATGTTAGACTGATTGGGCGGTAGTTAGAGGATAGTGATCTATCCCTCTTCTTGAAAATCGGTATTACATTCGCTATCCTCCAGGATTCTGGTACTACACCTGTTTTTAAGGACATGTTAAACAACTTTGCTAAGGGCATACTAAGCTCTTCCTTACATTCCTTTAATACTTGTTAGGCTTTAGTTTGTCTATTTGTTTACTAACATCGTTACTAGTTACTACTATCTCGCTTAATTTGTTTTCTTCACTATCCCTGAATAGAGTCGGTGCCCCGGGTATCATGTTTAAATTTTCGGTGGTGAAAACTGTTGAAAAATATTTATTCAAATTATTGCTCATTTGTCATTATCAGTGAGCTCGCCTGTATCTGACCGTATTGGTCCAATCTTTTCTCGTGTTTTAGTTTGATACATTTGGTAGAATCCTTTGGGCTTTGTCTTCGCCTCCCTTGCTATCCTTACCTCATTATTCCTCTTGGCTTTCCTTATCTCGGTTTTAACCCCTACTCGCCAATACCCTATAATAATCCCGGAGGTAAATTTCGCCACGATTTATCCTTCTACCTATAGCCTTCCAATACCCATTTTATCTCTCTCGTCCTCCAGTCTTCAATGTATCTTTATCTCATTTAGTCAATTTGTCTATTTATAGGTTAGAGTAGGCTTAGACATCCTTACTCTCCTAATTTCAGCTTGTTCACATGGCTACTGGTACAAACATTTACTATGATGGGCTTATTTGCTCCACAGTAGTTTTAACACAACGAAGAACATGGGGCGCCCCCGTTTATATGAATCTTGGACCATTAATGCTGCCCTACTTGCTATAAACCTTGATGTATTGGTGATTTGGTCTACTATATGTGTGTACAGTAGCTATTGTGTCCTCTGCTCAGGCCTCCAGAACCCTTAACTACTGTGCTGTATAAGCCTAGTGTCTTCTTAACCATCTTCTTTTACGGGATTTTTTTTCTTCTCGTTTAGCGTTATTTTGTCTCGTTTTACGCCATAATGAACACTACATGAAACTTATTTTTTTCATTGAAGTTTGTTTTATTACAGGCTACGTGATATTTTTTGTTTGTAGCCTAACTAAGCCTAACCATATTGAGTTAGATTAGATTAGGTTATGTTACTTTATGTTGCGTTCCGTGACACCAGGGCTGTGTTCTGCATATTGGATGGTGACGTCATCGCGCACTACATAAACAAGCCTAGGTGGTTGCTAAATTACGCTTATCACGGCGTTGGTCATGGTGGTGTCCTGCAGGAATAGTGACTTACTATGCAGTTATTTTCTTTATTGCAGTGCTGTATGTGTGTATACAAAATCACAGCCACGGCAACAATATGCTTCTCCTCCAGTCGGTACCTTTCTTGGTTATAACATCTGGGCACTACGGAGTAACCACCTCCACGTGTAGTAGTCTATGTAGCGCTACGAAAACTAAGAATTGCTGACTACGTTGCCGTTCACTTGTAAAAAGTAATACTTCGAACGCTATGAATTGCGCAACTTAACCCAGTCCAGGAAGACGGTAGGAACTTCTACCGCTCCGTCTGTTTGCGTGTGTTTAGTTGCGCTTCTGTAGACGTACGTACGTGTGTGTGTGTGTGTGTGACTACATTATGGTGTTGAACTGAAGATATTACCGTGGTGAGGGTCACGAAGTACCGTGACAACCAGCAACACAAGCCCACGGACGCTGATTATTGACTGCCTTCAAGAAACTTACTGCCAGAGTAAGTTATGGCTGGCTGGCACGTGACACAGCTGAAGTAATGAAAACTGTGTAACACATTACACAGGAAATGACCGATAAGCACAATAATCACCACCCCTGAAAGGTAGCAGAATCACCGGGTCCAGGATTTCACGTTGAATGTTAATTGATAAACAATAGAGAGCGAGCAGTAAATAATGTAGGAGTACCGGCAGGTCTGGGTGATAAAGATGGTAAGAACATGCTATGGACATACACACACCGTCACTGACAGACAACATACCACCACACTACTTCCAGGTTGGGTGATAACGACTCTGCGCATTTCTTACCACACAATGATATATATATATATATATATATATATATATATATATATATATATATATATATATATATATATATATATATATATATATATATATATAAAGTTAATCTGAAGTGCTCGGTGCAGTATGTGTGAAGTATCCTGCGGTGAACAAGAACCAACTTGGTTCTTAATATGTTTGTCTTATTTGCTTCAGACATTCTATAATATGAATATTTAACCGACCAGAGTAAGTACTGGGAGGACGTTGACATTCATGATCACGGTACACGAGTAAGACGTTCACCGGCTCCTGGTGTAAAGAATGTTATGAATGTTGACGTTTATAGAGGATATGTTAATGTAAATATCATACTGTTTGACTTCATGATTAGAAGAACCCTGGCTGGTGATGTTTGACTCTAGGAGATACTGTAATTGTTCTCTTCACACACTAAAGACCCGCATCAGATAAAACTACTTATTTTACTATGATAATGAACAGAGTCTGTCAGGAATGCAGTCAATAAGCAGATAAACCATTAATTTAGTCGAAAATCAGTGGTGATGAATGAGTGGAAACTGATGGCGAGGAAGATGAATAGACGAAGTGGTGTGAGACTGCTGCAGTGAACTCCACTACAGACACACCTTCTAGAGGGTTTTAAAAATCATCTCTGTATATACTGTATATACTGACACTTTATTATTACACGTCTGTCTGTTTATGCAATTGTACACGTTTCCCTCACAATTCCTAAAAGTTTGCTTCACAGAAGTATAAAGAACGGGGAATATATCTATTAATGCTTAAGGTATAATGACCCCGCCCTTACATTTTCTATTTTCGTTGAATTTTAATTGCAATTAAAAAATATCGTTGTGACACGAGTGAGGAAAACTGAGAGAGAAAAAGCAGACTTGAAGCTGCTGGTTTTACGTTGGCAGGATAGGTCACGATGAAAGGTAAATATGAAGTAATCTCCACCTTTATACGTCTTGGTGGTTTCTTGAGCTATCATCTAAATTTCTTTCACCATGAAAAACTCTCTCTCTCTCTCTCAAGTAATATCAAAGTATCCAAACATAGAAAACTATAACATTTCTTCTTGTGGAATTTGTTAAATATATTGGTGAATTTCTGAAGCAGTTTCAGTGAGGCCTTTAACTGTGCAAAGATTTTTTTTCTAGCATTAATAAGCAGGTAGTAAAAACATTTACTATTTATAAAAAAATTATCAATGGTGAAATTCATTAACTCAGAGTTGAAGTTATTGTTCCCATGTTTCACTTTAACTTTCTTTCATCAGTTGGTAGGGTATTTGAATCCGCTTTTAACTGAGTGAGGTTGTCTGGGTATTATTTCACGCTTCCTGTCTCGTAAAATAATTTGATAATGAAAAACTCAAAGTGTATCCCAAAGGCATGACTGCCCGTTAGGGACAGTGTGGATGTAGCACATTTTACACCAAGACTTCGGTACACAAGGAGGCAGCATGGCCGGGACTGCACTGGACCGCATTCATTTCCCCAAGTTGTAAACCTAGAGATCCATTTACTGCTGGGTAAACCGGGATTGCCCGGGGATCGACCCCCACATTTCAACATAATAATACGTCACATTAATGTACTCAATCGCGGATTTGAATGCAGCATAATATGACCTGTTCATGTTACCTTTTTTCACCTCAGAAAAAATGTAACAAAAGAGACAAATTGAGACGCTTGGGTCACTGCCCAAATGACTCGCCCTCAAGGTTATTTCTAGGTGTAATAAACGCGACCATATGGCTCGTGACTACAGCGTTTCTACCCCCACACTGCGTTGACATTCTTAGTGTGTCTGTGTGTTTGTTTGTGCGCACAGGGTGGTGTAATGCGGCTAGTGTGGCAGCATTATGTTAGTGTTAAGGTGCAAGCACTGCTTGCGTCCTCTCACTTTCAGCTACCGCCGCTGGCTAGCCCTAGTGGCGAACAGGGAAGCAACTTGCATAAGTCTTCCCCTGCCAGTACACAGCCTCTTCACCATCAAGACTCCTGCTGTGCCTCCGCGTGGTAACACACGGTAACTGGGTGCCTCGTGGGCCCAGGTTAAACCAGTAGGAGATCTCGGAGCAGCAGTGGGCCCCAGAGGTACGGCGCATAGGCCCACCGGCATGTGGATACGTCTTAGCGCCTACCAACCACGGCCTAACTCCAGTTAGACCCCAATGGCGGTATGGTAAGCAGAGGTAATCTTGCTTTATACACCTCGGCTAAGATTCCATCAGGCCCTGTGGCTTCAAACATGGGTTGGATGGATATATGAGCGATAGGGGTTGGGTGTAAACGGGACTTCCTAATATGGGCAGCTTCCATTACTGAACTTCAGTATGCAGACGACTTCACCCTTGTCGCTCACACTGAACGCGACCTACAAGAGATCCTGAATACCTATTCAGATACTTAGGCACACTTCGGCCTTGAGGATAATGTACGTAAGATTCAGATTCTCTTTCAGCCTGCCCCTGGTTCAGCTACACCTCCACCACCCTTCCAGCTTAACGGTACTACCCTCTCTAATGTTACCCACTTTCGGTATCTCGGCTCCCACCTGTCCACCACCGCGGACATCGATGAAGAGATTCAACATCGGATCAGATGTGCATCTCGAGCCCTTGGCAGACTCCGAAACCGTGTCTTCAGCTGAAGGGAGCTAAAAATTATCTACAAAGTTACACGTATATCGAGCAGTGGTCCTCCCCACCCTGCTATATGGCAGTGAGACATGGGTCACATACAGGAGGCACCTCAAGGCACTTGAAAACTTTCACCAACATAGTCTACGTTCCAGCCTCCGAGTTCGCTGGGAAGACAAGAGAACAAATGCCAGTATTCTTGTTGATACCAAATGTAGGAGTATCGAGGCTACCATTATCCATGAACAACTACGCTGGACTAGCCATGTTGCCCGCATGGACGACAATAGACTGCCAAAGCAGCTACTTTACAGTCACCTAACGAATACTGTAGTAAACGTAACGCTGGCGGGCGACTGAAAAGGTATAAGGATAGTCTTCAGACAAACCTGGAAAAGTGACAAATCTACCCCCTCTTCCTTTAGACGATTACTCCACACCGTAACGCTTGGAGGATCACCACACAAGAAGGTGTCAGCACTTTAAAGTTAGCCTGATTGCATAACGAGGCAGACAAGCGCCAATACCGGAAAGACTCTGCCGCCGCCCCTCCCGCACTAGATGTAGCCCTCCACATGTGCAACATCTGTGGACGACCCTGACGGTTTCGTATCGGCCTCTTTAGTCACCTCAGAACTCACCAACGAAGGTGACATCCTTAATAACTCGTATCATTATATCATAGCTGGATGTTCTTCATACTCGATTTCGAGTGACAGCAAAGTAGTAGTGTGTGTGTGTGTTTGTTTAGCTTAGTAGATAAAATAATATATGAAATAACACATCATTATAGATGGACAGGTTGATTTCATGTCCAGCTCCGTGTAGTATGCAATGAATTATTTGAGCATTATGAATATTAGAACCAACCCAAATGATATCAGGAACAAAATGATCACCTCACTTGAACATAATCGTCAATATTTAGTTTGGCGGAGGAAAAAACCCGTGAGCGTGTAATTCCACGTCAAACAGCCGTAATTGTAGTGCACAAAGTTATTTAGTTCCCTGAGATAATTTGCATAATGGATGGATTTGGCCGGAGGATCAGCTAACTCATGAATTGTAGCGTGCAAGTTTGGTCATAGTTGGCCTGTTGCCAGAAGTCAACAGTGCAATAGTTTCACCAATAGTTGATAGATACCACTTCACATGGTCCAGTCTCTCTCTCTCTCTCTCTCTCTCTCTCTCTCTCTCTCTTAAATACAGTGCTTGCTTGTGATGCTTTTGGTGCATTTATTTGTAGTTACATATTTGTGCATATCTTGAATTTGTGTGTGTGTAGACAAATACTTGGTAGGGAGTCATTTATACTTAAAATAAGTATAAGACGAAATAAGACGAAAGCTAAGGTGCTCCGTTGTTTCCCTTTTCCCGTGTGATTTTATCAAGATATATATATATATATATATATATATATATATATATATATATATATATATATATATATATATATATATATATATATATATATATATATATATATATATATATATATATATATATATATATGAAATAGGTGTTGTAATATTAGATTATTGTTTTAATTATTAAGACAAATTACCGAATTTTTGTGTTTATTATTATTATTATTATTATTATTATTATTATTATTATTAATATTATTATATTATAGAAAATACCTATTAAAGTACATGAGGAAGTTAAACAAGAAAGTGTAAACGTAAGTTCTATTTTTTCTTATAAGCTTTCTCTTATTTTCATCTATATATCCTTGTACTGCTTCTTCCTTTACTTATCGTAGATGTTAGTTTTTCATTTATAAAAATCAACATTATCTGGCTCTAATGATATTTCGATCTTCTTTGCTAACTACTGATATCCTCACTACCACTACTATTGTCATTAGTGTTAGTTTTGTCATAATATTTCTATTAGTTTTAGTACTGTACTGTAGATAGTTCAGGGTTAACAAGTAACTACTGGTGATCTTATTCTTTTGGCAACTACTACTGCTGCTGCTCTCATAACTTGTACAACGATAACCCTTTCTTGTAATAACCATTTGTGTTTCAATTTTCTCGATGATTATTTTTCAAGCCCCCATTCTGGATATTAATCTCCTACTGTTATAAAATTTGATAGTCAGTCCTTTTCGCACCTTTAGTTTATGCGCACAAATGTGTTCGATAAATCAATAAAAAGAATAATTAGTATCGTGTGTCGTGGCGTTCTGTTGGTTCTAAGGCTGCTAGATCGTATACTTAATTAAAACATTTTTTTTGGCGTGCATTGTCGTGGGTCACCGTCAATAACTCAGAAGGGAGACTCTTGTGTTAAGGTATTTCAGATTCGACGAACGTATGAATAAGGCCAAACTCAAAGGCCAGTGTGTGTGTGTGTGTGTAGTGAACAACATAATTGCCAACAGACGGTATCAAAGGAGCGTTACATGAGCAGTTGGAGCATGAAAAAGAAAAGTCGCGGAACAAAGAGGCGCACTATTGTGAGGTTCTGAATTAAAGATGGAACAGAGTGGAGTTCTCTTCACTATTTTGTCGTTTCCATTTTGTGTCAGCATGTTATACACTGCCACTGGATTACCAGGTGAGAGTACTGTATGCAAGTCACAATTATTCGTGCTTGTGTCGACCTGCCTATATAATTCCAGTTACTGTGGGGGGGGGGTCTTTTGGTTATCAGGAACTCTCTGGCCTCACACACGACTGACCACACATCTCATACTCTACGACGTATCAAAACATTAACTGTGAAATGTTGTTACGAGAGAAAATTAGAGGTATCACAGTGATCGAAATATCCATATTTTGTTGAGTAAAATAGTTTGAGAAGTATCGTCTTCCTTCCCTCTCAGGTCATGAAAAGAAAAATGCACTTATATAATTAAATTTTTTTTTTTTAATTTAATGCTTTAAATATTTATCGCAAGACTGATAAAACAATAAATCTTGTAGATGAAAAAGAAAACTGCCTTTGACATTGTCAAGATCTGAAGAGGTGTCACAAGTAGCCGTGGATAGTGACACTGCCCACACGTGCAGGCAGTGTCAGAAGTTACACTCTGTACATTGTTGTGTATAAATTGAGTGAATCAAGAAAAAGGTGGACTGTATGTACCTTTCATTAGCTGAAACAATTTACATTTGAAAGTAGCATATATGGATAGAAGAGGTTGTTTTACATATGCAAACGATGAATAATTTATGAGGCAGAAAAAAGAAAAGGGAAGGCCTCATCAAATAAAAACTGAGAATTCTGTTATGTAGATCGTGTTTGAGACAGCCTATAAAATAAGTAAATATTTTCAGTGTTTGTATTGAGGTGGTCTCTTGTTCGAGCTGCTGTGGATGTGTAGTGTAAACAAAGAGCAACGTCACGGAGGGATGCGGGGGGTAAAATATTATATGGATTTTAATATCGTATTGTATGCTGTCGTAATATCGTGTCGCAATATCGTGTCGTAATATCGATATTTCTAAAACTACCCAGCAACGTTTAGAGAAGGAAAGGCCTTCACTTGCCGTGCCTCAGGCTATTAGGTGAGGGGAGGAAGGTACCAATTACTGCTTCTGACTGTACTTGATGTTATTTTACTACTTGACATGAAGTCAGACGGGAGTACTGAGGGATGGGCTCGACACCAGAGAAACACACTTAACTCCTATCATGAACAAAAAATGAATGATTTCGTTTGATGAGCTGCAGGTGAAGTGTAAGCACGAGAGGGAACAGCCATTATCAGAAGGTGAGGTGGAAAAAATACAGAGAAAGATAATGTTTGGATGGATCGTGTATGAGAAAGAAACAGTGGAATACTGAATATATTATTATCAGAGCGCTAGTGTGCTGACCAGTACCTGTGTCGTATTGCTCCGCCCTGACGACGACAAACTGAGGTGTAGAATATTCTCATAGGTAACCTCGCAGGGTCAGGAACATGTAGATGTGATCAGTGACAGATGCTATATCTTACGGCAAAATGAGTTGAATACTTCTTACTTATGATGATTACTTAAGGAAATCTAATGTACAGCACATCTGAGTATTAGTTGTTTGCTGCTGGTTATATATTAATGTTTTCGAATTATGTTCTTAACAAACCTTCAAACAATCTTAGACGTGTTGGCTGTGGAGTTTGCAGCCACATGAAAGTTTGTCAATTTTTTTGTTATGTAAACAGATCAAGGTTGCAGTCTACAGACTTATATTATTTACAAATGATTCTTGGAGGAAGGAACATTATTTTTAGTTGTCGTCATAAATCTCTCGCTGTGGTCTGGTTCACGATGTTCACTAGCGGGAATGGCTAAAGGTCTCAGAGCTGGTGAAGGGATTGGACGCCACTAAAGGGAATAGTTTACTGTCACTGCGTCTCATCAATGGCTTCGCAAGATTTTGCTCGTCATAAAAATATATATTTCTCATGGGGTTTAAGCAATCTATTGAGACATATTTCATTTATACCTCAAGTAGTCCGAGAAATGGGTGATATGTTTTTGTGACATCACCATCAGTTTTAACGCTTAGATACAGGACTACAAATTTTGGATGATAAAATTCACAGATTCACAAGTTGAAACTTTAAATAATTTAACTTATTAAATACTTTTAAGTATAGGAATATGATAACTTGGTGACATTCATCTGCTGTCGAACACCTGAGCATCTGTCATATTCCTGCTGCTGCTGTACACACTCATATAGTGTCCATACAGCAGAAGAGAATTTATTATAATTATATTAAATAGGAAGCAGAAGATGTTGTCTAGTATATGGGAGTACATATAAACAGTTCATAGCCTCTCTAATGTTAAAAACCGAAACGAGTAAGCGGGTAGGTGGCCAGGGTATAGCAGGAGCTTCCTCTCGTAGGTCAATCAGTCAGTTAGTCTATCAAGAATGGGCTTAAAAAGTTTGTGTTTCAACAGTTTACGGGTACTGCCGGTTGTCAGCAGTGTAGTTGGAGCAAAACTTTACGCTGAAAACCTTTTCTCTCTCGAGTTTATTTTGTTCCTATTGTTTTTTGTCTCGTGAAAATGTTTTTGAGCCAGGCTAAATGTTCTAATGGTAAGAGGAAGTTAGTGACAACCTGTGAGTTATATTGTTTAGTTATCTGGTGACGCATCGAGTGGAAAGATGTGGGAGTAAGCTATTACTCTTGTGTGTTACAGCCGGCATATTTAAACTCATCAGAAAAAAATCTATTACACTCTGAAAAATATTGTTTTGCAGCCGTTCTAAATACGTGTAGTGGTTAACAAGGAAATAATGTACAAGGTTTTATTATTTCAAGGATACACATAACGTAACAAGTTTATTGTCAGGGTTAATTTAATTAGTTATTTAAAGTATAACTAAATCATAATACTCTCTAACACACACACACACACACACACACACACTATATACATGAGGAAAACGAGAATTTTTTTGAACCTGTACTTTTTAACTTACTTTTAGTTAGTCACCTCAGCTACAGAGGCCACACTAGGCGACGTTGCAAATATCCCCTTAATTAATTTCACGCCGAGTTAATTAGATTGTGAAGTATTAAAGATGAATATCAATATCTCGCGTTTGTCGCTCACTCCTCACATTTCTGGGGATATTACTGGGAGAGAGGAGTGAAGCTATGAACGTTTTTGTACGTTTAATATCTTATAGACAACAGAAAGATGTAATAAACCCTTGAAATACCTTACTTGAACTAACTCACAAAACAAAAGAACATCATGGCCAAGTTATGTTTACATCTCGCGTATTTGCTGTCTTTGTCCGCTAAGCCAGTTTATTATAGCGTTCACAAGTCAGTATTGATAAAGGGTTCGTCTCTATAAAGTGGGTAAGAACATAATCAAGACCAGATGTGTTTATAGGATTATAACGTGAATGAAAAGCGAAGGAAAAATGGGTGAAAAAACTATCAAAGTGACATGAATGGGTGAAGAAACTATCAAAGTGACATGAATGGGTGAAAAAACTATCAAAGTGACATGAATGAGTGAAGAAACTATCAAAGTGACATGAATGGGTGAAGAAACTATCAAAGTGACATGAATGGGTGAAGAAACTATCAAAGTGACATGAATGGGTGAAAAACTATCAAAGTGACATGAATGGGTGAAAAACTATCAAAGTGACATGAATGGGTGAAGAAACTATCAAAGTGACATGAATGGGTGAAAAAACTATCAAAGTGACATGAATGGGTGAAAGAAACTATCAAAGTGACATGAATGGGTGAAGAAACTATCAAAGTGACATGAATGGGTGAAGAAACTATCAAAGTGACATGAATGGGTGATTTAAAAAGTGAAATGAAATATACTTTGGAATGATGTGAATGAGATGAGTCATATCAGGTGTGTTATGAGATGAGTGAAAGACGGATGAATGAAGTTATTCTGTCTTTTTTTTCCTGCTTTCATTCGGTTTTACCTGAACTCATAGTTGCTTCGAACTTTTAAATTGCTTCACCTTACGTTTGCCTCAACCTATACACTCACTTCACTACTCATTCGTTTTTACGTCGACTTGCTTCACCCTTCAGTCCTTTCATCCTCCACTCACCTCATCCTTCAGTCTCCCCTTCCATCACTCTCCCCATCCCTTCACTCACTCC